>NC_058415.1:1307583-1334349 GCF_002201575.2 Neomonachus schauinslandi | reverse complement strand
ACAATGGGGGGACACAGTGGAAAGGGAGGCCCACATCAGAGAGTGAAGCCCACTTCTGAGCTGATGCCTAGGCTGGCCAGGGAGGCCAAGAGGCTCTTCCCATCTCCCGCCCTGAGTCCAACCCTGCCCCCGCCCCTCAGGTGCACTCAGCGCCACCCACCCTCCTCCTACGGACTCTCCAGGCCCCCCGGCCCCCAGCCCTCAGGCCAGGAACTGCTTCCAGCACCCCCACCCCGCTACAGGTGGGCAAGGGGCACCCAGCAAAGGAAGGACCAGCACTGGGGAGGGCTCCCCACCAGCCATGCTCCCCTCTGCTCGGGGACAACCTGGCCCATCGACCTACCTGCTTCTTCGTCCATGATCTAAAAGCACCATTGAGAATTTTAGCTCCTTGGACTAAATGGGGGGGCAGCTGCTTCCCAGACTTGTGAGAACCTGGCGGGAGGTAGAGGGGTTGGGTCAGGAGAGTGTGTGCCGCCTGCAGGTGACCTCACACGGTGGGTATGGGTGGGGTCAGGCTGGACCTCCACCCACTGCCACCTGCCCAACTGCCAACGGTCCGTCTTGGAACCTCGGGGACCTGTCCGAGATGCCCTGTGAGGGGCAGGACCGGCCCTCCCACCGTCCACCCACAGGGCCTGTCCCCTCCGCCTGTCCCCCGGCCCACCTTAGTGAGGGGCCACAGATGTACCCACACCTCACGTGGCCTCTGCATAGTGGTGGTAGTTGGGACTCCCACTGTGGCCACGGGGACAAGCATCGCCTCTTGAGACGCCCCTGGGGGCTGGGTGAGCCCCGCAGAGAAGGTGCCAAGTGCCCCCCTTCTGGCCGGGGAGCTCACTGCAGAGGCAGAGCCGCCGGACCTCTGAGCCACCAGGGGACTGGCTGCTACTCTGGGCCCCTGACGGAGGGGCGGACCCAGCCGGTCAGCGGTCATCCATCAGGCCATCCCCAGGGTCTGGCTCTGTCCACACTGCCCCAGCCCACCTCCCTGCCATGGGCCCCCAGGGCAGCCCCCATGGGCTCGCTCCTAGACACACCCTCTGCCAGGGTGAAACTCAGGGATCTGAATTTGGGGATGGACAAATTTCACTGAAACCTGACCAGGCAAGATCAAGATCCATCTCTTCAGCCTTCCCATCTCAAACAGGAGCCCGAGTACAAAGGGCTCCAGATGAGGTGGCTTCAGCCTGCGGGGGGAATGCAGCCCGGCTGCTGGGGGCCGGGCACTGACCCTGAAGGCCAGGGGTGGAGGGCAGGGATGCCACAGAGGCCCCTCAGCTGCAAGCCCAGAGCCAGGCAGACCCCCAGGCCTCTCGACAACTGGAATGAGCCCCATCAGCAGTCACGTGAGGCTATGCATGCCAGGCCCGGGAACACACATCCCAGCGTTCTATCCAAAACATCAACAGCCCTGCGGGATGCCATCCGGCCTCACGCTGCCCCGCGGGGCTCAGCCCACCCCAGGGTCTGGCCGCCCGGCTGCACAAAGCCATAGCCATTACCCACCCCCACATCCCCCAGCTCCATATGCAAATCAGCCACCTGGAGCCGCCATCAGAGACGCCAACCTGCACACCCATATACCTTTGAACGCCTCCAGCAGGTGCTTCCCCATGTACCAGCAGGCTGTTTCAAAGTTGGGAAACTGAGTCAGGCTGCCCAGTTTCAACCTCCTTTCCACTTCGTATGCTCTGGAAACCATAGCAAACAATTGTCCAGAGCACTCAGCACTGAGCAAGTGACACTAAGGATGAGCCCGTATCACAGCCAGGAGAAGGCCACACCAAGGCTGTGCCACTCTGCCCCCCACCTGCGTGGCTGGGTGGAACAGGGGACCACATCGGAATGACTGCCCTGTGGCCAGTGCCCGGGAAGAGGCCTTTCAACTCACCCCACACCCTCCAAGGGCCACAGAGGCTGTCCAGGAACCAGGTCACCCAGGGGCCCTGGCAGGACCACAGAAGAGGCTAATGGCATGCCCAGAACTCAGGGGGGTGCCACCACACTGGCCTGGCAGCAGGGACCCGGCTGGGTGCGACTGGGGCAGGTGTGGCCCTACCTCATCTGCATCTCCACGCTCAGGCTGTGGAGGAAATGTCCCGCGAAGGCCAGGCAGTCCACAGGTGTGAGCGTGGCGTAAATCCAGCCTGGGGAGGCAGGGATGTGGCTAGCCCTTCAGCGCGCTCTCAGGCCGGGCTCACAGCCGCCGCCTGGCCTGACCCCGGCCGGCATGAGCTTGGCATTTTCCAGCCTGCCCTGGTGCCCCCGTCCACCCTGGCTGGCTGCCCACACACACCCTTCCCGCCGTGTGATGGGTGGCTGGGCCCTCCCGGTAGGAGAGCCTGTGTCCACGCTGGCATTCTTGCCTGGCACCAACCCAGGAACTGAAGAAACCGGCCCTGCCTGCCCAGCACCCCCAACCCCCGCACACAGGGTGAGGGGCTGAGGTCGAACTGCCAAAGCCCAGGAGAGTGGGCGCACCCCTAGATCATCCTCGGACACGAGCCTCGGACAGGAGCCCACTCCCCGGATGCCATAGTCACGGCGGAGCAGGAGGCCCCGGGGCAAGGGCAAAGGCGGGGAGCCTGGCAGTTACAATGGGGTGCGGGACGGGGCGCTCACCCGAGGGGATGAAGAGCGTCTGGCCCTGCTTGAGGGTGCACTTGTAACATCTGTCCACCTGGTCGGCAAAGAACATCTCGCTGTGGTTCGCGGCCGACTGCCAGCGCTCATAGAGGGAAATGTTGGCTGAAGCTGGCTTGATGAGATAGAAGATCTTCTCCCCCTGCCAATGAGAGGCCATGACCCGGCACGCTGGGGGGGGGGCAGAGCCCGCCACGACCCGGCATGCTGGGGGTGGGCAGAGCCCGCCACGACCTGGCACACTGGGGCGCAGTGCCCGCCACGACCCGGCACGCTGAGGGGCAGAGTCCACCACGACCCGGCACACTGGGGGTGGGCAGAGCCCGCCACGACCCGGCACGCTGGGGGGCAGAGTCCGCCATGACCCGGCACTCTGGGGGGGTTGCAGAGCCCGCCACGACCCGGCACGCTGGGGGGGGCAGAGCCCGCCACACCCCACGGACACTGGGAGTCCTGGCGTGAACGCTGTCCTTTCCCTGAAAGGTGGGGCCATGTGGCTTTGCGATTCGTAGTCTGTGAACCGGGACAAGTGTGCTATGGGCGGCAAAGCTGGGACCCGCTGTCAGGAAAGCTCTGCTCCTGAGAGCTCTGGGGCCTGGGCCGCCCTGCCCTGTAGGTTCCAGGGCGGGGATCATGAGCCGAGCTGCCCACCCCATGTTGGGCTCGGGCAGGTGTGGGGAGACCCTGGTAGTCTCCTTACGATCCCCTTGTTCGTCTGTCTTCACATCGCCCTTCTCCCCCGGCTCCCCTCCCTGCCCCCTGGCAGAAGCCCTCAGCCCTGCCCCTGCTCCTGTGCAGGGCCCTCTTCCAGAAGTCTCCCAGCACCACGCTCCTCTCTCTGGGCATGCACACCGCTGAGCCCTGGGCTCCGCTCCAGTGGGCCACGACCAACTGCTTCATGAGCCTCCCCCTCCTCAGAAACATGCGACACGCACCCCACCCCTCTGCCTCCCGAGGGCCGGACACCACGTCCCTCCTGGAGACACCGGGTACCGGCCCCACGGGGCTCACGCACGGAGGCAGCTGTGCCTACCTTGAGCACGTGGTACCAGGCAGAGGCGCCGCCCGAGTCGATGTGGAAGTCGGTGTAGCTGTCCTTCACACAGATAAGGCAGTACTTGGCCACCTTGGGCTTGGCCAGCAGTGCGTCATCAGGCCAGCAGTTCTCCACCCACGACAGCTTCTTGACGATGTCAGGCGGCTCCACGAAACTGGACATCCTGGGGCAGACGCAGGGGGAGGGGCACCAGTGGCCCGACATCCGCCGGGCCGCCCGACCGGGAGGGGCTCCGAGATCGCGTCCCTCCTCGCGTGCCGCGTCTCTCACCTATCTGTCCACCCCGGGCCACGTGGCACCACCCCCCATCCCACAGACAAGCAAACTAAGGTTCACGGGGGCAGAAGGAGCCCAGCTGCCGGGTGTCGCCGCGCCAGGATCGAACACCGGTCTCTCACGGGGAACCGGGGACAGCCCTTCCCTGCAGAGCTGGAAGGGACTGTGCGGGCTGGCCCAGGAGGGTGCTGCCGGGCACGGTGCGGCAGGCGGCAAATGGCGCGTCTCACACGCAGCCCAGGCGCTCCCAAGCATCGCTTGGAGAAAAGCAGCTGCTTTCCAGAGCGGGCCACGGGGGCTGGTGGTCACCGTCAAGCCAGCGGACTCCTTTCCAAGGTGGACATGGAAAGGCAAAGGTGGCCTTTCCGATGAAATGTCACCATCCTGACTAAAACGCACGGGGCTGCATCACCATCGCGTAGGGACAGCCCGGCGTCCTCGCTGCTGCAGGGGGGCAGAACCGCACGGCTCTGCACCGAAGTCCGTGCCCACAGGACGAGACCGTCACGGCCCGCACGCCCAGCCCTGCCACCCCGACCTCAGCGACCTTCAACTCTCCAGCATGTCCCCAGCTGGTGTCCCTCCCTGTTCCCCAGCACCCTCCTCGACCAGCCCAGGCCCCTGGTGGCCCCAGACCCTCCACGGCCACAGGAGAGGGGCCCAGCCCTGCAGCCCCAGGGCCCTCTGCAAACCACACACCAGGGCTTCCCAACACGGCCACAAATGCCCTTCTTTCCCTGCTTGATGGCTCCTCGGGTGCAAAGCCAGCCCGTTCTCCTACCGCCAAGACCAGCTGCTCCCTGCATTCTCCCAGGGTGGAGGGGCGGTGTCCCAAGGCCCCCAGACACCTGGGGCCACCGTGGGTGACGTGCAGAGGTAACCATGTATGTCCAAATAACAGACAGCAGGCACATGACTCTCCATCTGACACAGCGGGTGCCTCTGGGGTCAGGGGACGTGTGAGTCACTGCAGGATCCCCGAGGCCGCACACCCTGAGACCCCCACAGATGGCCTGTGGGGTCAGGCCCAGCCCTTGCAGCCCCAGCCAACATCCCCGGGGACAGACCACACTGATTACATGGAGGCCTCCCTCTGCCTCTCAGACGGTGTAGACCAGAGCCCCAGCTGCTCGACGGCCTGGCGGGAAGTGTGCGTGACCCCCGTGCTCCTCGGATCGGGCCTGAGGACACCAGAGGCACCACACATTTTCTGCCAGCAAAGGGGGGGGCCCCGAGAAGCCCAAGGGGAAACCCCAAGCCAAAGCACCCACTGCCCCCAGCTCCGCCACCCCGCGGCTCTCTGTGAAGACCCCAGGCTGCTCAGCAGACCAAGCTGATGGCGACATTCCCGAGTGTGCGCTCTGTACGAAAGCAACACGCCACCGCCACCCACCTGGGAGAACGTCCTTCTTGTGAACTCGCAGGAGGCGGCTTTCTCCCGATACTGTAACCCATCCTATTTCCCTTTGTGTCTTTGCTGTCAGGAAGCTCACACAGAACCCAGCATCCAGGTCCAACATCCTGTCGGGGCTCCTGGAACAGCTCTGTACTCTCTGTCTCCATGAGGCTTCCAGAAACTCTTTTTCCCACCCGCCCTTCTGCACACGAGTTATTTGGCTATGTGCTGAGCTTTTCAGAAGTAGGCAAGATGGAAAGCCTCCAAAAGTGAAACCACGCTTAAACTAGACCATTGTCAACAACTCAGGCCCTACGGTGCATGAGGGGCCAGCCGGAGAGCAGCAGGGATTTGACAGAGGGGCAGGAAAGGTGGGGCCGCGCAGAGCCGTGGTCCCGGGAGAGCAGGGGCACAGGGATTGGGGGCAGGGCCAGCCTCCGACGACACAGAAGCCTGGACTTAGGCGGTCCCCAGGCAGCCACGGTGCATCAGCCACAGCGCATCTGCCGGCCCCTCCGCCCTGAGAAGAGCAGCAGGCTGGGCAGGCCTGGCACACGGAGCTCAGGCTGAGAAGGGGCAGGGCGGGGGGGAGAGCAGGCGCACAGCACGACCCTGCGGTGCTAAAGGTGTGAACTCGAGAGTGCGCCTGTGATGTGTGCAGGCACGTGGGCCAGCAGGTATGGACGTGTGCGTGTGGAGGGACGTGTGGGAGTGTGTGCGCCGTGCGTGGCCGTCTGCACGAGTGCGTGAGTGTGAGCTCTTTCTGGGGAGTGGGATGGGGGCCGGCTGGAGGGGGAGTCGGCGTTTTGCTGCGTATCTTCTGCTTGAATTTGTCACAATGCGTAAGAAGAGAACCCGCAAGCTAACACCGCGGGCGGCTCGCAGGCAGCTGGCGGGCGGCGGCCCCGGGGCTGGCGGGCGCTCACCTGGTGTCAGAGAACTCCAGGCTGGTGAGGTTGAGAACCCGCTTGCGGTTGGTACTGTAGTAGTAGTCCACAAACTCCTTCAGCTTCATCTTGCAGTCCTTCTGCTTGGCGACGTCTGTCACGTCCACGCTCCGCTCTGGGCCTGCGGGCAGGGCGGGGGGCAGTGAGTGGGGCAGGAGGCGCCGGGCAGGCCGCCAAGCGGGGCTGGACCCGGAGGCTCGGGCTCTGATGCCCACCCGTGCGTGCCCGCTCCCTCGGCCACGGCGAGGGTCCTGGGGCGCGGGAGGCCGCTGACATGCTAGGGCGTCAGCTAGAGTGGCCGTGAAGGCGAATAAAAACACAGGACGCAGGCATCCTTGAACTTCAGACAAGCAAACGACAACTATGTTGTTAGTCTAAGCACAACCCAAATGATGCTTGGGACATGCTTATGTTTTAAAATTTTTAAAAATCAAAAAACTCCTACATTTCTAAGGCACCAGCTTATTCTGAAAATGGGTAAGTTAAAGGAAAAACATTTTTCTTGCATTTTCTGTAGTTGATGAGGAAAAGATCAGGGTAAGAATCGCTGGTGACGGGAGGTTCCAGATAACCAAGGACCTGGCGAGGGCAAGCGTGCCCCATCTGACTCATAAGTAGCAGTGGGAGAAAGACGCACAGAACTCACAGGCCTCGTCCTTCCCGACAGTCTGCCGGGGCCGTGCAGACCCCAGCTGTGGACACAGAGACGCTGAGGCGGGTGGCCAGGCTCCGGGGCCCTCAGACGGGAGTGCCACCGCCCGCACCCCCCGAAGGAGTCCCGCTGTCCACCTGACTGCAAATCTGAGCGTCTGCCCAGGCGGTGCGGGAACCACTGGGGGCCACATACCCCATGTGGGACGTTCTAGGACCAACAACCCCGGTCCTCCAACAACCTCGGGAGAGAGGAGAGGCCGATGGGCATAAACACCAAATTCGGTGTGTGATTCACATGGCCCGCCCGGAAGGCATGTGCCGGGCCCCTGGGGTAACTGAGGCAGGGCTCTGGTGTGAATAATCAGCGCCGTGAGTGCTGCCGAGCGCAGGCCCGGCCTTGATGGTGTTCTCACGTCGTCTGTCAGAGCCATCAGCAGGAAGACACTGGCTCCCAGGTGGGCAGTGCCTGGCAGGTAGGCCTTAGAGTCCAGCTGTCAGTCCAGGGGTGCGGCCTGGCCCAGACGCTGGTCGCTTCGCTCTCCCTGCCACGGGGGCCCCGGGCATTCTCAGGGTCTTCCCTCCTCTTGCACTGGCCACCCAGCCATCCCCGTGAACGCCCCGAGCCCCAGCCACCATGAGGGCCCCAGAGCTGGGCCCATCACTGCTGGGGGGAGACGGCCTCACAGACGATGCCCAAGCACACACAGGCACTGCCCTCCACCCAGAGCTGCCCTGACAAGGGCGTCCACAGTGCTGGAAGCGGCCAGGGGACACGAGGCAGGCTGGGCAGGACAGCATCAGCTGGAACTGGAGGGATCCAGAGAGGAAGGGTCCCGGGGCAGACAAGGGAGGCCGGGCCCCAGGCTGGCCCGGGAGGGGCCGAGGGGGACACAGCACAAACCTCAGAGGAAGGGGCCCCTCACAGACGGCAGAATGAAAGGGTCCCCAAGACAGCCCCCATTTTGCAGCCAGAATAACTGAGGTGGGGTGGCCAGGGTCACATGCCATTTAGTGGGACAGGGGGTCTAATTCCTGAAGGGAGCACGTGGTATGGGGACCAGCCGGGCCTTTGGCGAGCAGGCCACTCACCCACATAGTTCTCGACGTCGCTGACATAGAAGGTGGGGGCCGGGACCGCCAGGCCCAGCCCATCTTTCTTGGGGACGAGAATGGGCTCAGCGAAGCCGTGCTCCTCCATGTAGCCCAGCGTGAGCTGGCTGCCCGGCACGCGGACCACCACGTCTTCCGCGCTGTGGAAAAAGTGGGGGTGGGGGGTCATGCCGGCCAGCGCCCCCGCCCTGCAGCTCTGGGATAGGCCTGGCTATGGCCTCGGGGCCAGGGACACGCAGCCCCGGCTCCTGCCATACGCCTCCCACATCCTGGGAGGAGGGCTTGCCCACGCCCCGCCCCCCACATGCCCAGGGCTCCCGGGGCAGCCACAGGGCACAGACAGGGACCTCAAGGTCCAGGAGGCCCAGGATGGGGACACCCCGAAACCAGCCCTCCCACCATGGCAGAGAAAGGCACAAGTGTGAGCAAGCTCTCTCCCCCTCCTCCCCTGCTCTACCTGCCCACCCTCCACTCCACGGGACTCCTCCCTAGTGCTCGATATCACACCCTGCATTGGGCTGGGGTTGGGCCTGAGGACACGGCATAGGGAGACAAACCCTTCTTCAGGGAGAACCCACCCCCGAGACAAGCTGAGCACAGGCCCCAGGGGCAGCTGTGGGCTGGGCCCTGCCGGGGGGGCCAGGGTCCTTGGGGACCCAGCTGGAACAGCACCGGTGGTGACACTGGAGACAGACTGTCATCAGAGGGGCAGGCAAGGCTGTAAGCCCACAGCTGAGAGCAGAGCTGGGGCTGGGGGGTGGTGGCAGGAGTCCGCGTCAGAGCAGCCCGTCCAGGCCTACAGGGGCAGCAGGGAGAGGCACAGGCCCTGGAGTGGGGAGAATGTGGCCAGGGTGAGCAGGGGCGAGATGCCAGGCGGCTGGGGGCCTGTCTGCCTGCTAGAGGGCTTCTGCCTCAAGCCAAGAGCACGGGGAGCCACGGGACAGCGTGCGCAGGGCGACCACAGCTGGAGGTCAGTCCGGTTGCTGTGCGGACGGACAGGGGCCTGCAGCAGGAGCAGGGGGTGCACCACGACTGTGGAGGAGGAGGCTCGGCACGTGCTGCCCGGGCCAGGGGGCGGCAGTGAGGGCGAGTGTGAAGAACGGGGGTGGCCGCGTGACCCAGGGGCCGGGGCCATGGTCTGAGGGCTGGAGGAAAGCAGGCGTGTGCAGGGGGCAGCCCAGAGCTGAGCTGCATGGACGTGGGCTGAGGCAAGTGTCAGACTTGCCAAGAGAGGCACCAGTGGGACAGACAGGTCTGGAGGTCAGAGGACCAGAGGCTGCAGAAGGAGGCTGAGCACGGGGCAGTCCGGGAGGCCAGGGGGCAGACGTGAACTCTGAGGGCAGAGAGACAGCAGGGACCAAACTCCCAGGGAGAGCGGTCAGCAGGAGAGGAGGCCAGGCAGACGGAGGTGTCGCAGCTCCAAGGAGAAGGGGCTGCAGGGCCACGGTCCACCAAGAGGCCGGGGAAGGCGAGGATCGAGGCGACCCCCTGGGGCTGGAGCGTGGGGTGACAGAGCATTGGGCGCGGGCCAGGCACAAGCGGCACGTGAGCCAGGAGGAGGAGTGCGGTGAGCAGCAGCTGGGGCAGCCGCAGGGCCACGGGGCCAGGGCAGAGTCAGCTGTGGGAGGTGCCAGACAAACCCAAATCCCCTGGCCTCACACAGCCCCACGCATCAGGTAAGGACCCAGCAAAGGCAAACACAGAACGGTCCTGCGGGGGTTGGCTGCCATGGGAAACCACGTGCTCTGAAGGCCCCACCTGACGGGCACAGGCGGACCACGGGCGCGCCGGCAGACCCACCTGCCAGAGCGCAGGTCCCAGCACTGAGGACAATGGACAACTGGGAAAGGGAGTTTCAGACAAAAACACATTCACAAGGTAACCGGGAGGATGGGGCAGAGAGCAGGGAGGGAGGAAAACAGAGTGGGCAGCGTGGACGAGGCATGAACAGAAATTCTAGACACGAAAAACATCATTTCTGAAAAATTTTAAAAACTCAACGATGCATTCAGTGGTAGCTGCCTGAAAATAATGGTGAATTTGATGAAATATTTGAAAAATAATATAGAGAATGGGGAAGAAGTGCCATTGAAAAAGAAAATAGAACATTTTCCAGAACTGAGGTAAGATATGATTCCTCAAATTAAAAGAACTGAGTCCTGAGTAGAATTAATAAAAACCAAATGCACATCTGGGAGCATTATAGCATATCTGTGGTACATCAAGGACAAGGGACAACCTTAACGTTTTCGGAGAAAAAACCAGATTTTTTGTCAAGCCAAACCAACCAAAACACCAGCCACTAGACTGACAATAGACATCTCATGAGCAACGAGAGATGCCAAATGACAACAGAATACTATCCTCAAAGAATTCAAGGAAAATAACTTTTACTCTCGAATTTTAGACCCATTTTAGAGAAATTAGAATCATTCAAGAGTAAGAATGAAACAAAAACATTTTCAAAAACAGAGACTATTTCTATAGGCCTTTACCGAACCACTAAAGGATAGTAATTCAACAAGAGGGAAATCGAATCTAGAAGAAAGAAATGGGACTTGAGAAATAATGAAAAATTGTGCTGTGGATTTCACACAATCCCGATCAAAATACCCGCAGACTTCTCCGCAGAGACTGACAAGCTGAACTGGGAGTGCTGAATGGAAGCGCAAGGCACCCAGATGACCAAAACAATCTTTTTAAGAGAAGAACAAAGTTGAGGACACTTACCAATTTCAAAATTCACTCCAAAGCTACAGTAATCAAGACTGTGTGGTGCTGGCATGAGAAGAGAGAAGAGACACACGGATCAGTGGGGCAGAAGCAAGCGTCCAGAAATAAACCCAAACATCTACGGTCAACTGCTTTGCATCACGAGCGCCAAGACAACTCAATGGAGAAAAAATAGTCATTTCAACAAATGGCACATGGGAGAACTGGATGTCCACATGCAAAAGAATGAAGCGGGAGCCCTACCTCACATCACATACACAAATTAACTCAAAATGAGTTGAAGACCTAAACATAAAAGCTAGAACCATAAAGACGTTCAGAAGAAAACACAGGCATAAATCATGACCTTGAATTTGGCAATGGTTTCTCAGAAGCCAAAACCATAAGCAACAACGACAAAATAAATTAGACCCCATCAAAATTATAAACATTTGTGTTTCAAGGGACACCATCAAGAAAGTGGAAAGGCAACCCACAGAATGGGAGAAAGTATCTGATAAGTGACAAGTATCCAGAATATGTAAAGAACTGTTACAACTCAACAATAAAAAGATAACCAATTAATTAGACAGGGTTACAGTAACTTAGAGTTGACTTCTGGTTTCGACTTCAACACGTAAAGAGCTTGGAAATGGTCACTCCTGTCCTCACAAGAAAAAAGGCTGAACAAACTGAAAATCAACAAATTTTCTTAGACTCACAGAGAATTAGGGTTATAGGGCAAACAGCCACCCCCGAAATCTGGGGCGACAGGCAAATACAGAAAATCATAACCAAGATAACCTTACCTGAGGCAGAAGCTGCTGGAGGCGGTCAGTGGGAGGAATATTTAAATGGTAATTTTTTACAAAGTGCACAGGTTGAGTGCGAACTAGCTTCAGAGGTAAGAACTCATGGGGGCTCCGTCTCAGAGGAGACCCAGACTTTCATGGGTTTTACCTCAGGATGTCCTGGTGAAGATGTGCTCCTACTTCAGGTAGGGTTGGGGGGAAGCGACTATGTTTCTCCTCCATAACAAAAGTCTACCTTCCAAGAGAACTGACTTAACCAGGCCCTCATCTGACAGGGGGAAGGGCCAGTGGCCACCTCCAGCCCCCACTGACTTCCTGTCTCAGGAAAGTAGAGAAAAAGCAAAGGCCAAGAAATGCTTCCAAAGGTAACAGCCCAGAGCCTCAGGCCCACTGAAGCACTGAGGTTTACTATTCAATTATAGAACACTTCTCCTCCCCAAACCATATAACAGATAACAGTTGAGCATAATTCAGAGAGCTGCAAGACAGATTCCATTTAAGAAGTTGTTGTTAAGGGGCGCCTGGGTGGCTCAGTCGGTTAAGCCGCTGCCTTCGGCTCAGGTCATGATCCCAGGGTCCTGGGATCGAGCCCCGCATCGGGCTCCCTGCTCGGCAGGAAGCCTGCTTCTCCCTCTCCCACTCCCCCTGCTTGTGTTCCCTCTCTCGCTGTGTCTGTCTCTGTCAAATAAATAAATAAAATCTTTTAAAAAAATAAAAGTATTGGGGTGCCTGGGTGGCTCAGTCGTTAAGCGCCTGCCTTCGGCTCAGGTCGTGATCCCAGGGTCCTGGGATCGAGCCCCACATCGGGCTCTCTGCTCAGCGGGGAGCCTGCTTCTCCCTCTCCCTCTCCCTCTGCCTACTTGTGTTCTCTCTCTATCTCTCTGTCAAATAAATAAATAAAATCTTAAAAAAAAAAAAAAGAAGTTGTTGTTAGGGAAGCCCAAAGAAAACAGGGAGGAGGGAAAAACAAGGTAACTACGGGAAAGTGAAGTTCTGGCACCTACAGCCACAGTGGACACAGCCCAGTCCCTAGTCAGGTCAACATGAAACCTCACTCTAAATGCATAAGTACCTCAGTTCATTTGACTTGATACATCACGTCCAGCCTTCAACAAAAAAATCACAGGGCACGCTAAAAGGCAAGAAATCCATAGTATAAAGAAACAAAGCAAATCACCCCGCACCTGTCAGAATGGCTAAAATCAAAAAGACAAGAAGTAACAGGTGTTGGTGAGGATGTGGAGAAAGGAACCCTCGTGCACTGTTGGTGGGAATGCAAGCTGGTGCAGCCACTCTGGAGAACGGTATGGGGGTTCCTCAAAAAATAAGAAATAGAGATACCATATGATCCAGTAATCCCACTACTGGGTATTCACCAAAAGACAATGAAAACACTAATTCCAAAAGATGCACCCCTATGTTTATAACAACATTACTCACAATAGCCCAGAGTTGGAAGCAGCCCAAGTGTCCATCCATACACGAATGGATATAGAAGATGTGGTGTACATACACAATGGAATATACTCAGCCATTAAAAAGAATGAAATCGGGCACCCAAGTGGCTCAGTCGTTAAGCGTCTGCCATCGGCTCAGGTCATGCTCCCAGGGTCCTGGGATCGAGCCCCGCATCGGGCTCCCTGCTCCACGGGAAGCCTGCTTCTCCCTCTCCCACTCCCTCTGCTTGTGTTCTCTCTCTCACCGTCTCTCTGTCAAATAAATAAAATCTTAAAAAAAAAAATGAAATCTTGCCATTTGCAACGACATAGATGGAGCTAGAGAGCATTATGCTAAGTGAAATAAGTCAAAGAAAGACAACTACCATATGATTTCACTCGTATGTGGAATTTTAAAGAAACAAATGAACATAGGGAGGAAAAAGATGCGAGGCAAATCAAGAAACAGACTCTTCACTACAGAGAACACACTGATGGTCACAAGAGGGGAGGTGAGTGGGGGGATGGGGGAAATAGGGGAGGGGGCTCAAGAGTACACTTATCCTGATGAGCACTGAAGTGATGTATAGAATTGTTGAATCACGGGGTGCCTGGGTGCCTCAGTCCGCTAAGCATCCAACTCTTCGTTTCGGCTCAGGTCATGATCTCTGGGTCATGAGATCAAGCCCCAAGTCCAGCTCCGGGCTCAGCACAGAGTCTGCTTGAAATTCTCTCTCTCTCCCTCTGCCTCCCCCTCTGCCCCTCCCCCTGCTCATGTGCTCACTCGCTCTCTCAAATAAATAAAATCTTCTAAAAAAATTGTTGAATCACTATTTTGTACACCTGAAACTAACATAATATTACACTATATGTTAATTATACTACAATTAAAAAATAAATAAAAAGTTTAAAAAATATCAGAACACAGCTCAGATATAGCACAGAATTTGGAATTATCAGACAGGAAATTTTTTAAAACTGGGGCACCTGGGTGGCTCAGTCGGTTGGGCATCTGCCTTCAGCTCAGGTCATGATCCCAGGGTCCTGGGATCGAGCCCCATGTCAGTCTCCCTGCTCAGTGAGAAGCCTGCTTCTCCCTCTTCTGCCCCTCCCCACCGCTCACGCATGTGTGCACTCTCTCTGTCTCTCAAATAAACAAAATCTTTAAAAAATAAAATAAAACTTTTAAAAAATTATGATTAAGGGGCACCTGGGTGGCTCAGTTTTTAAGCGTCTGCCTTCGGCTCAGGTCAGACCAAGCTCTGCATCAGGCTCCCTGCTCGGCGGGGAGCCTGCTTCTCCCTCTCCCACTCCCCCTGCTTGTGTTCCCTCTCTCGCTGTGTCTCTCTGTCAAATAAATAAATAAAATCTTTTTTAAAAATCATGATTAATATGTTAGGAGTGCTAGTGGAAAAAGTGGACAACATGCAAGAATGGAAGGGAAATGTAAGTAGAGAAGTGGACGCTCTAAGAACCAAAAGTAAATGATAAAAATAATGGAAAACTGTAACAGAAATGAAGAATGCCTTTGATGGACATGGCTAAGAAAAGAATCAGGGAGCTAGAAGTTAAGTCAATAAAATCCGCCCAACCTGAAACGCAAAGAGAAAAAAAGAATGAAAAAAGCAGGGAATAGGATATCCAAGAAGTGGAGAACAACTGCAGAAAGAGTAACATATGAATGTTGGGGATCCCAGAAAGAAAAGAAAGAGAGAGAGGAGAAGAAATGTTTGAAGCAATAATGGCTGAGAACTGTCTAAAAATAATGGCAGACGTGGAACCACAGATCCAGAAAACTCAAACAACACCAAGCAGGATAAGACCCCAAACTATTCATAGGCATGTCATAATCAAACTGCAAAAAGTGAAAGACAGTATCTTGAAAAAGGCCACATGAGCAAGATCTACTTCTGCCATAACAGCGTGAAGAGCTCCACTGACCCACACCCCGGCGAAACTGGTAAAAATTATTTTTGAAAAACATTCAAAACCTCTGGAAATGATTCTAAGAGCAAAGAGCAAATGAAGAAACATCTAGTAGAGAAAATCTACAAAAACTTGGTAGGAAAGGCAAGAGTGTGTGACCACTCCTCTCTTCACCTCCCTGGCTTGGTGAGGAGACTCCCCTCTGGAAGGCTGCAGCCAAGGACACAGGAATGCTGACTGGGAGGGCTCCCCAGCTTCCAGGCAGAGGGATTTCCTCCTGGAGGAACAGGACGGCAGCCTTTCTCATCCAGCCCCAGCTGTCTATGGCTGATTCTAAGTGTTGGGTGAGGGCAGCCAAGACATGGGGGCTCCCTTCTTCCACCTGGCCCACAGGTACTGAACCCATACCCTGAATGTGGCACCCTGAGAATAGTGGGGCCCTGGTCACCCCCTGCCCAGCCTCTTCTACTCAACAGTTGACTAGAAGTCCTAGCCAGAGCAATTACGTAAGAAAAAAAAAGTAACACAGATTGGAAGGGAAGAAAGAACATGACCTATTTGCAGATGACATGATCCTGTATATAGAAAGATGTAAGGAATTACTAAAAAGCTATTAGAACTAATAAACTAGCTCATCAAATTTGCAGGATACAAGATAATATTCAAAAATATACTGTATTTCAGTACAGTAGCAATGAAATAAGAAAACAGTTTCATTTAAAACACATCAAGAAGAATAAATTTAGGAATAAATTTAACAAAAGAAGTACAAAACTTATACTCCGAAAACTATAAAACACTGTTGATGGAAATTTAAAAGATCTCAATAAATGGCAAAATATCCATGTCCATGGGTTAGAAGACTGAGCATTTTTCAGATGGCAATACTCTGACTCTCCTGCTCTACAGATTCACCATAATCCTTATCAGCTGACTTCTCTGCAGACTCAACAAGCTGAATCTAAAATTTGTATGGAATTGCAACAGACCCAGAATGCCAAAATGATCTTTAAAAACAAAAGCAAAGTTGGAGGACTCAACACTTCTTCATTTCAAAACATACTGCAAAGTATAGTAATCCAGACAGTGTGAGACTGGCCTAAGGGTAAACAGAGATTAGTGGTGCAGAACTGAGTGTCCAGAAATAAATGCATACACTTATAGCTAAGGGCCAAGGCAATTTAATAGAAAAAGAACTGTCTTTTTTTTTTTTTTAAGATTTTATTTATTTATTTGACAGAGAGAGACACAGCGAGAGAGGGAACACAAGCAGGGGGAGTGGGAGAGGGAGAAGCAAGCTCTCCGCTCAGCAGGAGCCCAATGCAGGGCTCAATCCCAGGATCTGGGATCATGACCTGAGCCAAAGGCAGATGCTTAACCGACTGAGCCACCCAGGCGCCCCAAGAACTATCTTTTTACAAATGGTGCAGGGACAAATGGAGAGCCACATGCAAAAAAAAAAAGATCCTTACCTCACACTATACGAAGAAATTAACTCAAAAAAATTTAGATCCTTACCTCACACTTGAAGAAATTAACTCAAAATGTATCAAAGATCAAACTGTAAGACCTAAAAACTATAAAACTCTTAGAAGAAAACATAGGGATAAATCTTCATGACGTTGGGTTTAGACTTGGCAAAAGATCCTCAGCTATGACAACAAAAACACAAATAACAAAATAAAAAATGGATAAACTGGACTCCATCAAAATGACAAACATTTGCGCTTCAAAGAACACAACCAAGAAAGTGAAAAGTCTACAAAACAGGGTAAAGTATTCACAAATCATATGTCTGTTAAGAGACTTCTAAAATATGGGGGCGCCTGGGTGGCTCAGTCGTTAAGCGTCTGCCTTCAGCTCAGGTCATGATCCCAGGGTCCTGGGATCGAGTCCCGCATCGGGCTCCCTTCTCAGCGGGAAGCCTGCTTCTCCCTCTCCCACTCCCCCTTGCTGTGTTCCCTCTCTCGCTGTGCCTCTCTCTGTCAAATAAATAAATAAAATCTTTAAAAATAAATAAATAAAATAAATAAAAATAAAATATGGAAAGAATTCTTATAACTAAATAATAAAAAGACACAAAAAATTAAAAATAGGCAAAGGGTCTGAACTGACATTTCTCCAAGGAAGACATACGAACGACCAGCACGCACATGAAAAGATGCTCAACATCACTCATCATTAGGGAAATGCGGATCAAACCAGAGTGAGGGAACACCTCACACCTACAAGGATGGTTAGAATCAAAGCGCCAGGTTATTACAAGTGCCGGTAAGGGCGATGAGAAACTGGAACTCTCATGCTCTGCTGGTGGGATCAGAAAGCGGTGTAACCACTTTGGAAAACGGTCTGGCAGTTCCTCAGACAACTGAATACAGAGCTACTCCTAAAAACATGAAAACATATGTCCAACAAGATCTTGTACAAGAATGTTTACAGCGGAAATATTCACAGTAGCCAAAAATCAGAAATAACCCAAATGTGTCTGCTGATGAATGGATAAAAAAAATGTGGTCCATCCACACAACAGAATATTAAGTAAAAACTTTGGGGTGATGAAAACGTTCTAAAACTGGCTGTTGGTGGTGCCCACATCTGTGAATATACTAAAGACCACCGAATCGTACCCTTCAAACGGGTGGACTGTATGGTATGTGAGTTATATCTCAGGGAAAGTGGGGGAAAGAAAGAAGCCAGAGGAGGGAAGGACCTTCTCCACGCAGGGTCACAGGTAAGAGTCACACTGGATTTCTCATCAGAAATCATGCATGCAAGAAGACAGTGGAGCGAAATATTTGAACTGTTAAAAGGAAAAACCCCACCACGCAGGATTCTGTGTCCAGTGAATTACTCTTCAAAAGTCAAGGGCAAACAAAGACGTTGTCAGACAAACAAAAGAGTCTTCCAGGCGTGAGGGGCCGACGTGGCCCAGAGCAGCTTTAAGAACACAGGTCCTCATGCCAGGTGCTACTTCTCAGCAGCGGTTCCCCACAGACCCTGCCCCTGCCCCTGCCCTCCGCCCTCACGCAGGACACAGGTGGGAGCAGGGAGCACCCTGAGATGGGGACCCGGGGACAGCGTGCCAGGCCCAGGGGCACAGAGGAAAGGCCGGGCCCATGGGGGCTCGGGGCTGCTGTGTCTGGAGGGTGGTCTTAAGCAGGACCCCAGGCCCCGCTGCTCGACTGGACATAACCTGAGGACAGCAGCCTGTCCCTCAGGAAGGCTCCGTGCAAAGGGCGACCCCAGGTGGGGGACCTAGACGCGCCCAGAGGAAGAGGGTCCCCAACAGCTGTGTCTGCAAGTGCTAAGAAGGGAGAGGCCGGCCGCAGAGCCAGAGGTGCCTAGGGTTTCGGGGGGGTGCACCACTCCCCTGGCGGGAAGGCCATGCCCCTGAGCCCCAGAAGGATGAGGCCGCTGCCGCCCACCTGGGGAAGGTCCGACTCCGCAGCTCCTTGATGAAGAGCTGGCTGCCATTCTGCACGGGCTTCACGTCGGGCGTCTGCCCTGGGCCATGTTTGTGCCAGGGCCTCTTCTTCTTCACTGTGGGGAGACAGGGGCAGCTCAGGGACCCAGCTGGGAGGGCAGCCAAGGAGCCATCAAGTCCTTGCTGACTCAAGCCTCCCTGGAGGCAAAGCCCTCGAGGTCTCCTGGGGGCCCGGCCCACCCGCCTCCCTAACCCCGTGACCTCCCCACCCACCCCCACCCTGCACCTGCCAAGCCTCTGGCTCAGTGACCACACCCAGAAGCTAGGGTGCCTAGTGGCCTTTCCACTGGCACCCAGTCTGCTGGGACCTCTGCTGCCCCAACAGCCCACAGCTGGGGCACAGGCAGGCTGGCGCTTCCCACTGTAGCTTCTGCCCTCCTCACCCCTACCGTGCACACCTCATGCTCCCCGGTGTGTCCACCCCTGCAAACTACCATCCTGCCTGCTCCCTCCGACTCTCCTGTCCTCACGCGTGCTCCCAGGACACTGGGCTCCCGACGGTGGACTTTTTACACGAAAGTGGGTGCACATGCGCTACCAGATGTGACATATTTGCACACACATGCACAAGCACACGCGTGTGTGCACACCCACACATACACGCACCCCCCCCATGGGACGCAAGCCCAGGAAGGGAGGGAAGTGATCTCCTTGTGGCCCCCACCCCCGCTCAGGGCAACCACTGGTGGCTCGGAGTGAGGACAGCGAGGACAGCACTGGAGGCTGCCGGGCGGGTCTGGAACAGGCTGGAGGAGACCGGATGTGAGGGATGGCCCATAGGCCCTCCGATGCCTGTCCTTCACAGACAAGGACGGGGAGGAGGCTGCCACCCCTCCCCACCTCCCGTCCCGTCACAGACCCCTGAGACTGTCTCCAACGACGGCGCACTATCTCGATCATGCTTGGTCTGCCATGGCCAGGTCTGAGTGGACGTTATCGAAACCTGTCAAGATCCTGCAAAGGGGGGCCTCCAAGCTGGGGCCTCTGGTGGCACCAGGCACAGAAGGAAGATCAGAAGGGCCCGGGTACCTGCCCAAATCTTTCTTGTCCCCCACCTTGTCACTGTGTGACCTTGGGCAAGTTACTGGGCATCTCTGTGCTGCATCTTCAATAGAGAGGGGCTAGTCCTGACCTCCTGACTCCTCGTGAGCCACAGGAGGCAAACGATGTGTGGCACCCAACCTGCCCCAGGAGCTCTTGGGGGGCACACTGTGCAAGCATGGCCCCTCCTCTTGGCAAGGCTGTTTGGGCTGCAGGCCCTTGTTCACAGGGCTCAGTCCTGCTCCAGACCTCCGGGCTCTCCCCCCGAGCCCACTGAGCCTGGCACGGCCTGGCACCAGTGGGCACGGGGGGGCGGGTGGTGAATGGCGGGTCTCCTGGGTGCTGCACTGACCCCTCAGTCCCGCTGAGCAGCCCAGCTCTGCACGGGGGTTGCCAAAGCCACAGGTGGCCTGGGAGTCATCCCTGCTCCCCAAGGAGCCCAGCAGGCTCAGGCTGGGGGTGGGGGCACCCAAGGCCAAGGCAGGGCCCGGGGACACCACCCTGACGATGGCCCAGGTCACCCTGACTCTGAAACCAGTCTCCACGTCATCATCCCTTCTGCTGGGCCTGCAGCTGCCTCAAGACGTGAGCCCGGCCTGCCTCACACGCACGGGACTCTGGAGTCTCCAAGGAGCTCCCCCTGAAGGGCCTGGGGAGGGAGGGTAGCCGTGCACGGCCACAGAGGAGCGTCATGGGCCTCGGCAATCGGCTGCCCACACCAGGGGGGGCCTCCCTGCCTTCGCCCAGTGGGAGGCGAGCCTGGCTCTTGGGGCGCCCCCACTTACGAGGGGTCCAGCGCGTCCAGGGCCTTGAGGAGGAGAAGGGGAAGCCCAGGCCACAGGCTGGTAGCCGTGAGTGACACCACAGGTAGGGGAGACCAGCAGAGAGAGAGGCATCCCTGTGCAGTCTGGGGGGCAGCAGAGGACCCCACTTGGGCCCCCCAAGGGCCTCCAATGCCGGCCCCTGCATCTGCCCCTCACCCCACTTCCCAAGGTCTCCCCATGGAAGGTGTGCAGAGGCCGCGAGGACGCAGATGCCCAGCAGGAGGGCCCTGGCCCAGGACGTCATGTGGGGAAACTGAGTCTTGGAGGGCGGCCGGGGGCCGGGGCCGCGAGTGTAAAGGGCAGTGTGAGAAAGCAGCAGCACACCCACGTGCCCACCAGGGGCTGGGCCTGGGAAGCAGCGCTGCCCACGGCTGCTGGCCTTCCTGGGCCCTCACTCGGGATGGGGCATCGATCGCAGCTCAAGGACACTGCGGCTAAAGCTCAGGGCTGGGACAACAGCCCGACACAGAGCCGCAAGGGAGGCAGGGTGAGCGTCCTGGGGCTCCCTGTGCAGGCCTGGCTGGTGCACTCCTTCCCTCCCCGGGGCCCAGGACACCCTGAGCCCCAAGGCCGAGTGTCCTCTTGCCTGTGTGTCCCTGACGAGGCACCCTGGAGACCTCGGCCCAGCAGGAGCCTGGGGCGTCGGGTGACAGGTGCCCTCAGGGCACCATGGCTACAGGGCCTCGGGAAGGAGGGATGTGGGCAGTCAGGGAGGCAGCCCCCGAAGCAGGCACGCTGGGGCCAGAACTGCTCTCAGGGCCGCCCAAGCCTGCGAGCCTTCCTGTTGGTGGGGACTCCTCGCCAAGTTCCCTGGGGACCCTCAGGCCCCAACTCTGTGTGAATCGGGCGAGCAGGTGGGCCCCCGTCCTCACCTCACTGGAGAAGAAGCGGCAAACTGACCGGCGCGTCCCAGCGACACAGACCCAATTCAAGGGCAGAGCGACACTTGACTGGGCACGCACCCTGGCGGGAAACGCTAGTTCCCACACTCTGCACAACGGCCACGCAGCCTCCTCCAGTAACAGCAGGGAAACCCAATTCACAGGATTTATGAAGCACATGTGCACATGCACACACACACACGAGCATCAACCTGTGCACACACATACTCATGCACACGTGTCCACGCTCGTGCACACACATGTCCATACACACAGATGCTTGTGCACGTGTTCACACTTGTGCACACGCACGTGTCTGTGCACACACATACTCACACGCACGTGTCCACGCTCGTGCACACACGTGTCCATACACACAAATGCTTGTGCACGTGTTCACACTTGTGCACACACACTCACGTGCACGTGTCCACGCTCGTGCACACACATGTCCATACACACAGATGCTCGTCCACATGTTCACACTTGTGCACACACGTGTCTGTGCACACACTCACGCGCACGTGTCCACGCTCGTGCACACACGTGTCCATACACACAGATGTTCGTGCACGTGTTCACACTTGTGCACACGCATGTGTCTGTGCACACACATACTCATGCACACATGTCCAAACTTGTGCACACACACGTGTCTATACACATGGACGCTCATGCACACATGTCCACGCTCATGCACACACACGTGTCTATACACACGGAATCACATGCAAACACATCCACGCTCACGCACGTGCACGTGTCTACACACATGGACACTCATGCACACGTGTCCCTCCTCGTGCACATGCACGTGTCTGTGCACGTGGATGCACACACAAACATCTGTGCACACACTCATGCACACGTATACATAACACGCACATGTGCACACACACACGCAGCCAGGGAGGGGCTGCCGGCTCCCACCAAGCTGCAGTCCCCACATACCCTGGGGGTGGCTGGCCGTAAGTACCAGGACGGGTTGCCTGCACTTGGCTTTGAGCAGCAATACCAGGCAGCGGGGAACCCCGGCTCAGGGGCAGGGTCTCAGTCAGCAGGCATGTGTGCCCCCGCCAGTGGGCAAGCTCATGGTCAGGGAAAGGTGCTTCCAGGATGGGCAGAGATACTGGAGAGGTCAACACCGACCTCAGCCCCCCACTGTAGCCCAACCTGAGCCCAAATTCATGCAAGAGCCCAGACCACAGTGGCTGCCCCACCCTCCCTCAGGACGCTCAGCCCTGTTGTGGGGACAGGTGGGGTCTCCTAGCTCCAGTCCCATTCTGTCCCTGGCCCTGCCCCGGGGCCGCATGGCGCAACCCCAGCCCCCACCTGTTGACCCCCGCCAGCCCTGAGCTTTGCCCGTGGCTCATAAGGTGTTAACAGTGACCGTCATCCACGTGTACCTCCTGCCAAGCAGGGACCAGAGTGCTCTTTGGGTAACCACAGCAGACTCATCCTGAGCACCAGCACTGCCAGCTCCTGGGGCTACGAGGTCAGTTAGGAGCCCAAGAGCCTTCCTGCTGGTCTCACGAATTTGGCGGTGCTTTACTGTGTGACAACCATGTGCAGGGGGCTGGAGGATGAGAGCTGAACCAGTGCAGCCCCCCTGTCATCTAGTGACGATGGTACACAGGCCAGGCACAAAGGGAGGCAAGAAGGAAAGGTGACGCCCCACCTGCCTCACCCAGCTTCCTGAGTGGCGGGGGCATGGCCAGCCTCAGTCCACAGAACAGGGGTGCTGGCACCCTCCCTCAACCCCCACTGGATCCACAGGACTCATCCCACAGGAGCCTTGTGAATGGACACCGGGAGGGAGGCTCCCTTTGAAGGGGAGTGACAGGGCTCCTGGTGGCCTGGGGCCAGCTCTGGTTCCCCCCCAACACTCCTCCAGCCAACCCAGGGCTCAGGATGACAGGGCTGTGATCAGCCCCCCAGCCAGGGTCAGCGTCCAGACTGCACCTTTTATGAGCACCCATGCTCCCCAACCCAGGACAGAAACCAGAGGCCACATTAACACTCCCACGCCATCTGTCTTGTCCCCAGGCCAGACCCCCCTCCCAAGGAACCTGCAGACCAGGGCACACCCCCTACATGGGCTCAGCCTCAGAACTCACCTCCTAGCAGGGACACGAGCCCCCCATGGAGCCACATTGGATGAGCCTGTTCCCAAGGAGCCCCCACAGGATGCCCCCAAGGGACCAGCAGGCATTTGAGACAGGGACGCTCCCTACAGGCAGTACCAGAGAAGGGACAGCAGATCCCCAACACGGGCACTGCCAGACCCTGCGTGGCGGTGGGCAGTGGGCAGGGCTGGGCAGCCTCCTGGACAGCTGCAGCATGGTGTCCCCATGTCGGATGGGCCTGGCCCCAGCAGGTGCTGGAATGTGAGGCCCCTGCCCGGCCTTTGGAAGTCAGTGGGGTCTCTGCACAGGCCAAGTGGCCTCAGCTGCACCCCTGGGTGGGAGCCAGCCAGGTGGGGCTGTCGTGACAAGTCCATAGGGGCAGTAAGCAAGGCTGGCAGTGGTCCCCAGGCAGCAGGGTGCAAGTACCCGGGCATTTCACCCAGCAGGCCAGGCCAGGGCCGATCGGAGCTCAGGGGTGGCAGCACGGCCCTGTACTTACGGGTAGACTTCCCGTGGGTTTTCTCGCAGTTCGGGCAGTGGTATATGTCGATGTCTGGGGCCTCCTCCTCTTCTACTCCCACACAGCTGAAACGGAGGAAGCACAGATGTTGCAAGTCCCCGGGGCCTTCCCCTGTGGGACCCGGGCAGCTCCTGTCCACCTCTCAGGAGGCGGGCAGCACGCACGCAGGCGGAACAGGACAGGAGCCAGGACAGCAGCCCACAAGGACAGGAGGGGGCATGAGCAGGGGGTTGGGGGGGGCAAGGAAGGCCTTGCTGTGTGTGACCAGGCTACGCAGAGGGACGGGCCGTCCCACAGGCCTGCCTGCAGGACAGCCACCACTGTCCTGTCACCACAGAGCCGGGGGGCCAAGGGGGCCTCGGGGGGGGCTGCCCCCACCACGTCACCACGGGCAGCTTAGAGCTACGGGTCGGGCCCTCTGACCCCTAGAGGGACTGCCATCCCAGGGGGCCTTACCACGGTGCCAGGACAACAGGATATCAAAAGATTGAAGTCGAATCCCTACCTCACATCATACACAAAATGTAACTAAAATTTACTAAAATTAACTAAAAATGGATCAACCACCTAAATATAAGGCCTAAGGCTATAGGACGGTAAGAAGAGGACACAGGAGCACATCTTCATGACCCTGGATTTGGGCATGGATTCCCAGATAGGACACCAAAAACACAAGCAACAAAAGAAAAATTAAATTGTGTATCATCAAAACCTTTGCTCACTAAAGGACACTAGGAAGAAAGTGAAAAGACAACATGGAGAACGGGAGAGAGTATTTGCAAGTCACATTTCCGATGAGGGCCCAGTGTCTGGAACACACACAGAGCTTCACAGCTCGAGGACAGGGAGACACACAAATCAGCTTTTAAACGGGCAAAGGCCTCGAACAGACATTTCTCTCAGGATGAGGTACAAACAGCCAACAAGCTCAGGAAAGATGCTCAACATTCTTAGTCGTGTGGATGTCACTGGAAGGCACATCCAAACCAACGAGATACCACCCCACACCTGCTAGGATGGCTAGTTTTTACAAGAAAACACCGCCAGGAAAATTGCAAGTGCTGGCCAGGATGAGGGAAACGAGAGCCCTCTTCCATCGCTGGTGAGAATGTGTAAAAGTGGACAGTTTCTATGGAAATAGTCTGACGGCTCCTCAGTAAGTTAAACAGAGACTTACCCGATGACCCCGCAATCCCACTCAGGGCATGTGCGCCCCGAAGAATGCAGAGCAGGGCCTCCGACAAATCCCGCACACAAGTGTTCACAGCAACATCAGCCCCGATAACTAAAAGACGGAAACCACCCAACGTCCACCAGCTGACGGATGGACAAACCAACTGTGGTGCATCCATGCATTGGAGCGGTCCCCAGCCTCAACAGGAAAGGGGCCGACACCTGCTACAGCACGATGGACCCCAGACACACAAGGTCACATACTGCAGGATTCCATTCACACAAAATGCACAGACAGAGGACCCTCTGCCGGTGCCAAGGGCTGTGGGAGGGGAGCGGGCAGTGACTGCTGAGCGGGCGTGGGGTCTCCTTCTGGGGTAAAATGTTCTGGAACCGGATAGAGGCCATGCTTGCACAACAGTGTGAAGGTACTAAATGCCAACGAAGTGCTCACTTTAAGATGGTTAGTTTTATGTTACGTGAATTTTCTCTCAATCAAAGACAAGGAACGTGCCTCGTGACGGGGACACCCGTCCCCCACCACTGACCCCGTCCTCGCTAAGGCTGGCCGAGCGCTCGTACCGCCTGCGGCAGCATCAGGGCCCCTACGTGAATCTTCCGGCAACAGCCCTGCAGTAATGGGAGGGTCACCACGCGCCTGTCGTACGCGGTGAGCCGCTTGCCCGGACCCCAAGCGCCTCCTCCCTGTGTCCCCTGGTCCCCTGGCCAGGGTCCGCCACCGCAGCTCCAGGCCCCTCGATGGACCACCAGCTGCCACGACTGCCACGTGCCACGGTCCCAGGAGCAGAGCCGGAGCCCACAAAGCCCCCGACACATGCTTTTGGAAATAGGAAGTTCACTCTCCATCTCAGAGCAAACACCGAACCAAAGTGCAGGCAGTCTGAAGAGTCGGATGTAAAAGACAAAGCCATCAGAAGCAGACTGTGAGGGCGTATTCATCTGCTCTCGCGAGGCAAAGTGACTTTCTAAACAAGCAAAGAATTGCAAAGGAAATCAGAGAGAACACTAACTGACTGAAACAGGACTCCCATCCGACAGCCAACTTTGAAGTGCCAGCTTCGGAAAACATTTACAGCAAGTATGGGAGCGTTCCTACCCTCCCGCCAGGAACCGTGCATGAAGGGCATTTCCTCCAAGAAAGCACAGGGCAGACCCCAAACAGCCCAGGGCTACGGAGAAAGATGCCCCACCCCACTAGCCACCCAGAAAGGGGAGCTAGAACCACATTACTGCCATCAGTCACCCGGCAAATTCACCAAACCAGACACGCTGAGCTGGTAACGCTGCAGGTGGGAGGCACAGTAAGGACAGCAAATGGCCAGATCACCACTGGTCTGTCTCCACAGCACCCCCCTTCCCCACCAGAGCCCCGAGGTCCCCTCCCACCAGCAGCCTGCTCCCTCCTGTGTCCTCAACACCCCCCACCCAGCTCCTCCCCACCCTCAAGGAGGAGTAGCTGCTCACCCAGCCCCTTCCCAACCCCACCCCCCCGGGCTGGTGTACCTGCCTGACCCCTCTGCTCCCTCCCTCCCAGCCCCCAACACCCCTGCCTTCCACAGAAAGGACCCTGCACCGTGGGCCTGCTCTGCACCCGGCCCTGCTCTGCACCCCGCATCTGCTCTGCACCACGGGTCTGTTCTACACCCTGTGTCTGCTCTGCACCCCGCGTCTGCTCTGCATCAGGGGTCTGCTCTGCACCCCGGGTCGGCTCTGCACCCCGCGTC
>NC_058415.1:1279229-1297583 GCF_002201575.2 Neomonachus schauinslandi | reverse complement strand
CATGATCACCATCATCACCGTCATCACCATCATCACTACCATCCTCACCAACGTCATCACTATCATCATCATCATCATCACCATCACCATCATCACTGTCACCATCACCCTCATTGTCACTATCACCACCATCATCACCATCATCACCCTCATCGTCACCATCATCATCACCATCCTCATCACCATCACCATCATCTTCACCATCATAACCATCGTCATCATCACCCAAGGGCCCAAGTCACTCATGTGGACTTAACAGAAACAATGCACTCCTAAGGGCTGCCTTCTTAAAACCTTACTCCTAAAGCATTTAAAAGCATAAAACTACACCTGCAGGTTTAGTTTAACTAGGTGTTTGGTGGAAAGAAGTAAGCAGGTCACACAGGCTCGTGGCTCTCATCACCCAAGGTCACCTCAGGGCTGCCTCTGGGCCTCAAGGGAACCTGGCCCTTCTCACACTCCACAGAGATGCAGCCAAGTGGGACACCTCCCCATGGTTCTCCAAGGGTGCCCTGTCACCAGCCTCATGGATGCAAGGATCCAAATAATTCCAAACAATGAAGAGCAGCACCAGGAGTGAAAAATACCAAGTACTCAAACCAATGACTGCTTTCTGCACAGTCCTACGTGCCTCAGGGAAACCTTAGTCCATGTGTGGACTGCATGTCAAGGATGTAGTAAATAGAAGGAAGGCTGGGGGGGGGGGCGGGGGTTGTGGGAAAAAACACAAAACTATGTCTGCCTGACCAGTGATTCAAGTCATGACTTTAAGTAGACACTTTACAGAAAAAACATAAATGGCTTTTAAACACGGAAGGAGATGCAACAGCACTTGTAGTAAGACATGCAACCCAACTGTGAGAAGGCTTCCACCCATCGGCTGCCCAGCCTGGGGGCTGCAGGGGACCTGGCAGCCTGACACACGGACAGGCGCCCTCATGTGTCCTCAGCAGAACACCCTGGCACAGCCTCTAAGGTGGGAGCTACTGACACAGAAAGTGCACATGCCCTCGTCTGTGATCCTCCCCGCAAAACGCCCAGGGACACAGGCGCAGGTGTGGACTGGGCACTTACAGCAGCAGCAACCAGGTGTCCATCCATGGAAAACTCAGGTTTAATGCCAAGAAGTACAGACTCTACCCTCGCTGACCCAGAACAATCTCCGGGATATACTGTTCAGCAAAGGGCATACGTTGCAGTAAAGGTATATGGTGCACACCCGTTTTTTGTTGGGTATTGTTTGGAAACGCATAAACATGTTCCTCTGTGACCAGAAACCTGACCCCAGTGACCATCTCTCAAGGACTGGTGGTCAGTAGGCAGGGGACAGACTTGTCACTGGAGACAAATTTTTGACTATTAATTTTTTTGCTATGTGTGCATATTATTATCCCCCTTCAAAATTTTTAAAGAACTGTAATCACAATAAACCGATTTAACTCAAAGCAAAGCTTTTTGAATTTTTTTATATATACAGACTTTTAAAAAATACTCTTCTGACTCTAAAAAACGTGAATGCAGATCAAACACAGTGCTGATCCATGCTCATGGTGAGTGGCCAAAACTTTCTGAGAGCAGCTTTAAGTGGGCAAGAAGTTAAGGCTCCTGCAGTTTCAGAGACGAATGAGACTCTCGGCAAAACTCCACCCTGTCCGGCCCTCTCATTTGTGAGATGGAGGCACTGAGGCCAAGCATGGACAGTAGGCCCACTGAGCCCACAGTCACACCTTCTACAAATCACAGCTGGTGCTGTTCTGGGGCCCCAAGGGAGGAGGGAGGCATCAGAAGCTCTGGAGATCACAGGTCTCCACGAGAGCAGGTCCCCAGAGACCAGCCATGTCTCCCCATAGTGGGGACCTGGGAGTTATCTAGAACAACCCGCCAAACAGGCCCTGACTGTGCATGGGACCAGAGCATAGGTTGTGGACAGAGGGGCGGCCCCCACTCAGCCCAGCAAGGAGCGGAGAGAAGAGCCTGGTTGCCCAAGGTCAGTACAGGCCCACGGGGCACCTTGTGGACGCACACGGAGTGCTGTCAGATCCCCTGACTTTTCAAGACAATCGGGAAATGCACATTTTTAGGTGAAACCTCTGGATTTTTCTATATCACAGCCAATGCAACTGTTTGTGAAAACCCTGCATGGACCAGCATCATGAGCCCAACAGCCATGCTGGCCGGCAGTTTGCAACCTCTGGCCCTCTTCCCCCGGGAGTCACCTGAGCAGCATGTCCCCGCCTTGCCCACCTGAGGCTCCCTCCACTGCCTGGCCTCACCAGTCTCTGAGGCCTTCAAGTACTCCCTCCACGGCTGGGCCTCAGTGGTGATGTCCCTGGTGGCAGCTCTCCTCCCCGGCCAACCCAGGGTCTGCACACACCCTGACCAAGAGGCTGTCTAGCAGCCTGGGGACCACATCTGTCCTAGGAGATTCCAGGCCTCACCTCTCTGGGACATCTGCCTGCAGAACCAAGATCAGAGGTGGTGTCCAGTCACCAGTGTCCTGGTCCCCCCAGACCTCAGCAGCATCAGGACAGCTGGAACAGGGGGAGGAGGCTGGCCCTGGCACTGCCCCTTGGGGCCTCCCTCAGCATCCCTGTCTACAAACTACAGCGAGAAAACCTGACCAGCAGCCCTCTGGGAGCAGCAGAGACAAAAAACCTCACAAACCAAAGTATCCAACAGGGGAGCTGTTAGGTCAGTACCCACCTAACAGATCATTATGTACCCAAATGTTTTATACTGTAATATGAGGAAAAAGCACACCAACTCATCCAGGAGAGGGGCAAATGTGTACAGAGGTTATAAGTTAGCACCTCTAAACGGTGGCATATAAGGGGGACAGTTTTCTTGCCTTTAAAATAGTTATTTGCAACAAAGAAAATTACAAAACAAAAAAATTACATGGCATACAAGATAAAAATACAGGTCTGAAGAGACAGAGAAAGCATAAGAACCCAGGTATAGCAGAGATCGCAGAATGATCACATCAGAAATCTTAAAGAACCAGCATAATTATGCTGAGGGCTTTAATGGAAAAGGTGGACAGCATGTGAGAACAGATGAGTAGTATAAATAGAAGATGGAAACTCGGGGCGCCTGGGTGGCTCAGTCGTTAAGCGTCTGCCTTTGGCTCAGATCATGATCCCAGGGTCCTGGGATTGAGCCCCGCATCGGGCTCCCTGCTCCGCGGGAAGCCTGCTTCTCCCTCTCTCACTCCCCCTGCTTGTGTTCCCTCTCTTGCTGTGTCTCTCTCTGTCAAATAAATAAAATCTTAAAAAAAAGAAGATGGAAACTCAAAGAAAGAAACAAGAGGAAATCCAGAAATCAAAAACAGCAACAAAAAAAATGCCTTCGTGGGGCTTATCACTAGACTGGGCAAGGCCAAGCCAGGAATCTGTGAGCTTGAAGGGATGCCTGGGTGGCCCAGTCAGTGAAGTGTCTGACTGTTGGTTTTGGCTCAGGTCATGATCTCAGGGCTGTGGGATCGCAGGGTCTGTACTCAGTGGAGAGTCTGCTTGTGATTCTCTCTCTCTCTCCTTTTGCCCCTCCCCCACTCATCACACTCGCTCTCTCTTTCTCTCTCTCAAATAAATAAATAAACCCCTAAAAAACAGAATCTGTGAACTTGAAGATAGGTCAACAGAAAATTCCAAAACTGGAGAGCAAAGTGGAAAAAGAAAGAAAAACATGGAACAGAATATCCAAGGACTGTGGGACAACTATAAAGGAGTAACATATGTGGACGGCAAGGCCTGAAGAGACAAAAGAGAGAGGAAATGAGGACAGATCTGAAATCATAATGGCTGAGCATTTTCCAAAATTAATGACAGACCCCAAACCCAGATCCAGGAAGCTCAAAGAACAGCAAGCAGGATAAATGCCAAACAAATGTACACGTCAGCAAATCACATTCAAACTGCAGAAAATCAAAAACAAAGACAAAATCTTAAAAATAAAAAGAGCCATGGGGGGGAAATATCTTATCTACAGAAGAGCAAGAGTAAGAATTACAGCAAACTTCTCCTTAGAAACCATGCAAACAGGAAGAGTGGAGTGGAAACATTTATAGTTTTGAAAGAAAAAAATACCAACCTAGAATTTTGTATCCTAAAAAGTTATCCTTCAGAAGTGAAAAAGAAACAAAGACTCTCAGACAAACAACTGAGGGAATTTGTCACCAGTAGGATAGCCTTGGAAGAAATGTTAAAGAAATACATTCAGAGAGAAGGAAAGAATATAGGTCACAAATTTGGATCTTCATAAAGAAAAGAAGAGTGTTAGAGAAGCATAAATTAAGGAAACATAAAATATTTTATTTTTCTTATTTTTACTGATATAACAGATAATAGTTTGTGTAAAACAAAATAACAATGTACTTGATTATAGCTTAGAAATAAATGACATGAATGACAGCACTTGTATAAGGGACAGAGGAAGGACCTGGGAATGCTGTGTGGAGCTTGCACTGTCCTTAATAGTGTATTCACAAGGGGGCCTGGCTTAGCCATAAGTATATATATTGCAAATGCAAGGGCAACTGCTAAAAAAAAAGTTAAAAAAGAAGTATTATTGATATGCTAGAAGAGGGGAAAAAAATGAAATCATGCAAAATGCTCAATCAAAACCAGAGAAGGCAGAAAAATTGCAGAGGACAAAAAAAAAAGAACAGGAGCACCAAATAGAAAACAGAAACTAATATGGTAGATATTAATCCAGCATTATCAGTGATCACCTTAAACACCAGTGGTCTAAAATACAAATTAAAAGACAGAGACTATAAGATTGAGAAAAAAAGCAAGACTCTACAATACACTATCAAAAATCTGCTTTAAATATAAAAATATATAGACTAAAACCTGCTTTAAATATAAAAAAATATGTACACTAAAAGTAAAGGCACAGTGTGGGGAAAGGGGAAGGGAAATTCTCTGCACTTTCTACACAATTCTGCTGTGAACCTAAAACTGCTTTAAAAAAAACAAGGGGGTCTATGAAAAAAATAAATAAAAATAAAAAGGTTTTAACTGGGGAAAAGTAAAGGGATGAAGAAAGTTATACCATGCTTATGCTAATCAAAAGAAAGCCAAGTAACCATATTAATTTCAGACAAAGTAAACTTTGGAGCAAGAAAAATAACTGGGATAGAGGGGGAAATTGTATAATGATAAAAGGGTTAATTTTCCAAGAAGACATTAAAATCCTTAATGTGTATACCCCTAATTCAGAGCATCAAACTATATAAGGCAAAAACCAACAGAACTGCAAGGAGAAATAGACAAAGACACTACTATACTGGTAACTTCTACATCCTTTATAAACAATTAACAGATTTCAGCAGACAAAAATCAGGAAGGACATAGTTGAACTGAACACCATCAATCAACTAGATCTAATTGATATTTATAGACTACTTCATCCAACAAAAGCAGAATAAACATTCCTCTCATGCTCACAGAGAACATTCGCCCAAAAAAGATCACATTCTGAGCCATAAAACACACCTTAACAAATTTAAAAGAAACTGTTTAAAAGATATAGTCACACCACAATGGAATTAGACTAGAAATCAATAACAAAATGGTATCTGGAAAACTCTAAAACACTTGGAAATTAAATGACACACTTCTAAATGACACAGATCCAAAGAAGTTGAAGGAGAAATCTTAAAATATTTCTAACTAAATGGAAATGAAATAGTTATCAAGATTTGTGGGATGCACTGAAAGCAGTGCTTAGAGTGTGATTTATACCACTGAATGCATATGTTACAAAAGAACATCTAAAACCAATCATCTCCACTTCCACCTGAGGAAACTAGAAAAAGAAAAGAAAATCCAAAGTAAGCAGAACACATAATGAAAACTAGAGCAGAAATCAATGAAATTGAAGACAGCAAATAAATAGAGAAAAGTCAAGGAAAGCAAAAGAAGATCCTTTGAAAAATCAGTACACTGATATGCCTCTATAAAAGTTAACAGAGAAAGAGAGAAGACATAAATTACTAATATCAGAAATGAGAGAGGGGCCATCACTACAGATCCCACAAACATTAAAAGCACAGTAAAGGAATATTATGAACAACTCTATGCCCATACATTTAATAACCTAGATGAAAAAAAAATCTAGTCCTTCAAAGATTCAATCTACTGAAAACTCACACAAGGAGAGATAATCTAATTAGTATACATCTATAAAAGAAATTGAATCAATAATTAATAAATTTCCAAAACAGAAAGTACCAAGCCCAATGGGTTCACTGATGAATTTTACCAAATATTTAAGAAAGTTATTATACCAATTTTCTATAATTTCTTCCAGGAATTAGAAGTAGAGGAAATACTTCCTAACTCATTTTATGAGGCCAGCATTACCTTAATACCAAAGCCAAACAAATGTATTATAAGAAAGGAAAATTGCAGACCAATATCTCTCATAAACATAGAAGCAAAAAATTCTTCTACAAAACATTAGGAAATCGGGGCGCCTGGGTGGCTTGGTGGGTTAAGCATCTGCCTTCGGCTCAGGTCATGATCCCAGGGTCCTGGGATCGAGCCCCACATCTGGCTCCCTGCTCTGCGGGGAGCCTACTTCACCCTCTCCCCTCTGTTAGTGCTCTCTCTCTCTTGCTATCTCTATCTCCCAAATAAATGAATAAAATCTTTAAAAAAAAATAGAAGCAAATCAAATTTAATAGTGTATTAAAAAAATTATACACCACGACAATAGTGATTGATTCCAGGTATGCAAGCCTGGTTCAATACTCAAAAATCAATTAATGCAATCCACCACCATGTAAGCAGGGTAGAGAAGAAAAATAATATGATCATATCCATAGGTGCAAAAAAAAGTATTTGACAAAATCCAACATTCCTTCATGATAAAAATTCACAGCAAACTAGAAACAGGGGGGAACTCCCTCTACTCCCTCCCTCTTTGTTCTAAAGAGCAAAGCTCTACAAAACTTATAGATAACACTATACTTAATATGAGAAACTAGATGTTTTTCCAGTAAGATCAGGAACAAGACAAGGATGTCCACTCTCACCATTCCTATTTAACATTGTATTGGAAGCCGTAGCTAATGAAATAAGACAGGAAAAGGGGAAAAAAAGATACGCAGATTGGGAAGGAAGAAATAAAACTGTCTTTGTTTGCAGATGACATGAGTATCTATGCAGGAAATCCCAAGCAATCAACAAAAGAACTCCTGGAGCCATAAGTGATCATAGCAAGTTTGTAGGATACAAGGTTAATACACAAAAGTAAATTGCTTACTCATACACCAACAATGAACATTGGAATTTGAAATTAAAAAACACATACCATTTACGTTAACATTCAAAAATATGAAATATTCAGATATAAATCTAACAAAATACGTGCGAGATCTTCATGAGGAGAACTACAAAACTCTGATGAAAGAAATCACGGAACTAAATAAATGGAACGGTGTTCCATGTTCATGGACAGGAAAACTCAATATTGTCAAGATGTCAGCTCTTCCCAACTTCATCTGTAGATCCAATGCGATTCCAATTAAAATTCCAATCAAGGGGCGCCTGGGTGGTTCAGTTGGTTAAGCGTCTGCCTTCGGCTCAGGTCGTGATCCCAGCATCCTGGGATCAAGCCCCGCAGCAGGGAGCCTGCTTCTCCCTCTGCTGCTCCCCCTGCTTGTGCTCTCTCTCCCTCTCCCTATGTCAAATAAATAAATAAAATCTTTAAAAAAATAAAATAAAAATAAATAAAATTCCATGAATGTCAACAAAGTGATTCTAAAATTTGTATGGAGAGATAAAGACCCAGAACAGCCAACACAAAATTGAAGGAAAAGAACAAAGCTGGAGGACTGACACTACCCAACTTCAAGACTTACTAGAAAGCTACAGTAATCAAGACAGTGGGGTTTTGATGAGAGAATAGACAAACAGATCAATGTAAAAGAATGGAGAGCCCAGAAATAAACCCCCATAAATACAGTCAACTGACCTCTGACAAAGGAGCAAAGGCAGTGCAATGGAGGAAGATGGCGCCAGAACAACTGGACATACACACATGTGCACACACAGCACACACACTGGAACAACTAGACATACACATGCAAACACGCACACACATGTACACACACTGGAAATGGACATTCCCATGCACACTCACACACATGCACACACGCATGCACACACACTGGAACAACCAGACATCCACACACACGTGTGCATGCACACACAAAGAGAATGAAAACATAGATCTAACAGCTTTACAAAAATTAACTCAAATGAATCCTAGACCTAAATGTAAAATGCAAAACAATCAATCTCCTAGAAAATGACACAGGAGAAAATCTGAGTGTGCTGATGCCTTTTTAGGTACAAACACCAAAGACATGATCCATGAAGGAAAAAACTGATAACCTGAACTTGACTGAAATTTTTTTAAACTTCTGCTCCGTGAAAGACACTTTTAAGTGAATGAAAAAATAAGCCACAGACTGAGCGAAAATCTTGGCAAAACATATACCTGGTAAATGACTAGTATACACACAGCGATAAGAAAACTAACAACCCAATTTAAAAATGGGCAAAGGATCTACAGACACCTCACCAGAGAAGACATACGGGCGGCAGATAAGCGCATGAGAAGATGCTCCACATCCTGCGTCATCAGGGAAATGCAAATTATAACAAGATTCCACTGCACGCCTACTACAACGGCCAAAATCCAGGGCACTGACAAGACCAACTGCTGGCGAGGACTCGGAGTGGCAAGAGCCCAGTCATGGCTGCAGGGAACGCAGACCCACGCTGCGGCTTCACAAGACAGCTTGGCGGCTTCGTTAGAGACCAAACACAGGTCATGATCCCAGGGTCCTGGGATTGAGCCCCATGTAGGGCTCCCTGGTCAGCGGAGAGTCTGCTTCTCCCTCCCCATCGGCCCCTCCCCGCTGCATCGGTCCCTCCCCCCTGCTCCTCCCCCCTCCCCGTGGACTTGTCACAAAGGACAATGCATCCGTCCAGGCTCATCCAGGCCGATGGAGAGGGACTCAGGCCAATGGAGGTCCCTCTCCATCGGCTCCTCCCCCCTGCTCTCTCTCTCTCAAATAAATAAATAAAATCTTTAAAAAAACCCCAAAAAACTAAACACACTGTTACCATTGGATCCACCAAGCAAACCCTAGGTGTTGACCCAAATGAGCTAAAAACTTTACACAAAATCCTGCACGTGGATGTTTACAGCAGCTTTATTCATAATCGCCAAAACTTGGAAGCATCCAAGGCGTCCTTCAGTGGGTGGGGGACAAATAAACTGTGGTCCATCCAGATGAGAAAACATTACTCAGCACTAAAAAGAAATGCACTATTAAGTCATGAGAAGATGTGGAGGAACCTTAAATGCACATCACTAAGTGAAAGAAGCCAACCTGAAAAGGCTGCATGATTCCAACTGTATGACATTCTGGGAAAGAAAACCATGGAGCCAGTGAAAAGATGCTGCCAGGGTTTGGGGGACAGGGAGGGACGAAGAGGCAAAGCACAGAGGATTTCTAGGGAGTGAAAGTACTCTGTATAACATCACCTTCAAATCCCACAGGACACACACAGCAAGAGTGAAGCCCAAAGTCGGCCGTGGACTTGTCACGAAGGACAATGCATCGGTCCAGGCTCATCAGTCGTGCAGATGTACCGCACCTGGGCAAGGCGTGTGCAACAGGCCACAGGTGCTAAAGGGTTACGCGGGACCCTCCGCACTTTCCTCTCCATCTTCCTGACATCCAAAACCACTCTAAAAGTCTATTTTTTTTTAATCAGAAAGGAAAAGTTCCACACATGTCGTTGAGAATCATGAGGGCTCTTGTGCTGGAGAAAAGCTGCCAAAACAGGAAAACCGTATGATGGGAATGCTAATAAAGCCTACGGCAACAACATCTGTCACAGATACACTTGAAGCAAGTACATGACGAGCACGCGGAGGGAAGGGCGGGCACGAGAGGCCCAAGCGGTCAGGAGGCTCAGTGCCACTCAACTTCAGAACCTCGCAGACACAGAGAAACGCCGGGCTTGGAAAGTAAGGCCTCCTGCTCCCCCACAAGCCCACCCCGCCCCAGGATTCCTGGACACCTCAGCCGCCCACCGCCGCCCGCCATTCACCTCTTGGTCTGATCCCTGGAGCACCATCTGCCTTCTCCCACCTCGGAGGGCTCTCCTCATCTCGAGGTCCCCCCCTCGGGGCTCCCACACCCCCACATCTGCTCCCCGGGTCAGGGCTGGGGTGTCCTCCCAGTCAGCAGAAATGTCTCCTTGGCCAGTGGGTGTCCAGGTGGACCATGAACAGCCAGGCAGAGTCCTGTGAATCCTGTGCGTGCAGGCCAGCCCACCCTGGGCCCGGCCATGTGTCGCTGGGGCCCATCAGGACCACAACCAGCCGAGGGCTGGGGATCCAGAGGTGGCCGGCCTGCAGCCTGCAGCCTGCAGGTGCGGACTAATGAGGTGACTGGAGCTGGGCTCAGAGTTGGGCGCGTGTGCCGGGCCCACGCGCAGCCCCCTGGCGAGGCCGCCTGAGGGGCGTTCCTGCAGGACCAGGACAGGCTCCAGGAGAAGGCCGGCCTGAGGGCGGGGAAGGCTTCCTTCTCCGGGCAGGTGTGCAGGTAAGGGCGGGCTGGACAAAAGTGCAGGGTCCTGGCCCAGGACAGGCCGGCAGGGACTCGGGGAGCACCCCACATGCCCCAGCTCAGGCTGCGGGTTGCCACTTGAGTCTGTGGATTATGGGGGCATCCCGGGCCCCAGGAGGTAGGCCCTGCAGGCAAACCTCTAGCAGCGGGAGCAGTCCCCAGAAGCTGAGGTGACGGCTGGCCTGGGGAAGCCGAAGTGACAGTCCATGACCTCAGCTGTGTGGACAGGAGGAATCCAGCATCAGCAGCATTCGGAGGGGGGGTCATGGCCCCTCAAAAACACCTACAGGACACACTGTGTCCACTGCCCGTGAACACCCAGCTAGGAGCCAACTGTCCCTACCCTTTGCTGGCCAGCCAAGCACCGACAGGCCCTGGGGGAGGGGAGGCAGGTATGCAGAGCTGGGCTGGGCCCCCCCTTTGCCAGGTGACCCAGGGCACCAGCGCCATCGGTGGGGAAGCAGCAGACCTGGGCATCCATACCCACTCGGCTCCCTTCCCACATCTGCGCCCCCGCCAGTCCACACGACACGGGGGTTCCCTCCCTGATGAAGAAGCCCAGGCTCTGGGGCATCGAGGAGGCTCTGTCCCCCAGGCCCCACCAGTCTGTCCCAGCACCTGAGCGGCAGCATCGCGGGACGAGAGCCACCCAAGGAGCCTGGGACCCAAACCCTCTCCGCTGAGACTCTGCCTCAAACACACGCTCCCAAGAATGTAGGACAACATTTCCCGGTGCTTCTGGGGCCCCCAGGGCCCACACAGGAGGCCTGATGGGGGCACCACCAACCAAGGGACTCCTGGGCAGCATGACCTGGAAACCTGAGGCCAGGGGAAAACGGGAAATGATCGCAACCTGGGGACACGTCTCTGGCTATGCGTCCTGCAGGTCGGGTCCAGGGCAGCCACAGGTGGGGGTGCGCTGCTGGGCCTCATTCCCCACGAGGCTGCAGGAGGCTGGACTGGTGGAAGCCTCCTCGCAGTCCCTCCACCTCCGCAACCGTGGCCACGGGCCAGACCCCGAAGGCCTTGTCGGGCAGGCACGGAAGCCGGGCGGCCCAGGCTGGCTGCGGGCACCGCGCTGGAACGGGACTGCAAGCCCGCGAGCTCGGGCTCGGGCGGGAGGGGCGCTGGGGGCTGTCCCAGAGCACCCCGCCCCCGGGAAGTGACACTGAGGGGCAGGTGCGCCACAGACCACGCTCCCCAGCTCCAATTTCCAAACAGAGGAGATGATCTCTCTCCCCCTTTCCCGAGGGAAAGCAGGACTAAGCCCTCAGCACGTCACAGAGCCATCTCACAGAGAACACAAAGTCCTTTTCAATGACCGCGGGGGCGGGGGGCACTCACAGTCAGCGACAGAAATGATCAGACAAACCTGCAAACACAGAACGTCTGGAAATGAACAAGGACACTAAAATCTAAAACTCCACATGCAACAAATTAGACACATTTGTTTAATACTGCCGTTCACAGAGGGTGGACCAGAGTCTTCTGGAATGCACACACAGCACACTGTAAAGCTGCTCTGGGGGAGCCGTGGAGAGGGGCCTCAGCCAGCTCCACTCCCGGAGGTGCAGGCTGGACAAGACGCCCGAAAGAGGGAGCTCGAGACGCGCTCAGTGCACCTCCCACCACGTGCGTTAACCGGGCCCCGGGTCCCATCACCCGAGAGCCCGGCGCCTGGATGGCCCAGGACGCGAAGTCCCTTCCCCCTACAGAAGCAGCATGTGGGCCTTGCTCACACCCTCCCCACGCGCTGTGCTGGGCTCCCCGGGCACAGCCCCACCCTCTGGGTCCTCTCAGGGCCAGGCAGACCCTCCTGCCAGCACACAGCTACCCCTCAGAAGTGCCAAGCAGGGGTGCCTGGCGGCTCAGTCGTTAAGCGTCTGCCTTCGGCTCAGGTCATGATCCCAGGGTCCTGGGATCGAGTCCTGCATCGGGCTCCTTGCTCAGTGGGGAGTCTACTTCTCCCTCTCCCTCTGCTGCTCCCCCTGCTTGTGCTCTCTCTCTGACAAATAAATAAATAAAAATCTTTAAAAAAATAAGTAAAAAATAAAAAATAAAAGAATTAAAAAAAAAAGAAGTGCCAGGCAACCCCAAACTCGGACTCTGTATGTCCAGAGCTGGCTACTTTCTCTTTTACCACATCAGCACCCTGAAGACTCACGGGACCCTCTTTTGTGCGTGAAGGGTGGGCCCCCTCCCAGACTGCCGGGGTGCACGCCTTGGTGCGGTGCAGGGAAGGTGAGGTGCAGGCCGACCATTAGCCGCCCTCAAACAGCGAGCACGGCGCTCCCCTTGCTGGGCTGCGGACACCACTCTCCTCGCCCCACCACCGCTTGCTCACTTGCAATTAGTGTGAACGGGCCTGGGTCCCTCTGGGGTACGCTGCTAGGAGGGGCCCGCTCTGGGGGTGCACGGCCATCTCCAGCCAGGCCAGCACCGCCTGACCCTGCCCATCACTGCACTGGGCCTGAGCACGGGCCCACCCTCCCCTTGGGAGCCCCTGCAGGGCACGGGGACAGGTGTGTGACAACCGAGGTGTCCAATGGTGTCGGCCCACCGAGGCCTACGCTGAGGGGCGAACAGGCTACAGAATAACACGTACAAAGAACACGCACAGTAAAGCCAGTTTCCAAGGGCACAAGTGCAAACACACAACAAAGATGGGGGGCTCATGTAGGACCCCCGGTGCTGTGGGGGCAGGGCGAGGCCAACAGGACGGCACCAGATGCAGCTCCCCAGGGACATACCCCCCTGTGTCACCTGGACGTGACCCCAAGCCCCCTGCACAGGGGCCGCTGCCCTGGGCGTCTCCTGGGCTCCGGTGGCCGAGCCGCCCAAACACCCCCAGAGCACACTGGGCAGCATCCTCGAGAGGCCACCTGGGCCAGCCTCGGGCCGTGAAACAAGCCTGACACCTGAGCACCAGACAAGCCAGCCTCAAGGGGGGCCCTGCGCTGGACGGCCCGAGGAAGCACACCTCCTCTCAACCCTGTTAACACGTTGGCATGTTTCCTTTAGGTGTGTTTTGTTTTAGCTAACGCACACCAACTCTGACTCGCACTTTTTGTTCCATCGAAAGTCACAGCGGAAACACTTCCCTGTGAACCCACCGCTGAACCCGCCGCTTCCTGCGCATACACTTCGCCATCCCCCGACCTGCTTGCCTGACGGTCTGGGGTCCTTCATATATTACATCAACGTTCAAAACGTCTCTCTACATTTCTGAAACCTGCTCCAGTGGACTTCTAGCAGATGTTCCAAATAAAGGGCACGGTCCCTTTAAGAATCAGAAGCAGGTTTTGGAGCGTCTACTCCAGCAGTTTCTAGGGAAACCTGGTGCAGATGCAGAGCAGATGCCTCTGTCGGGAGCTCTGGGAATTGCAGCCCTCTGTCCCCTAAAGCCCTCAGAGACCCACAAGGGGGCTGGGAAGACAAGTCTGACCAGAGAGCAAAAGCAGTCAAGGTCATATTAACAGAAACAGGACTCCAGAGCAAGGGAGGTGAGGCCCGGTCCTCAGTCCCCACTGCACCCCTGGGGGCAGCAGCCTGGAGGGTGTGTGGGGTGGCCCTGGTGGCCAGCTCTGTGCTTGACAGCAGGGAGCAGCCCTCAAGTGACAGGTGGCATGGTCCCCAGGGCTGCTGCATCTGAAGGAGCAGAAACCAGTGCACCCGGAGGTCCTGTCCCGCTGGAACATCCCAGGATCTGTTCTTTGCCGTTTGTTTTTAACCACACGTGACAAGAAAAGCAAAGACTGGGATATGGAAACCTGGAGGGCCTTGACCCAAAACCCCCAGCGAACCCCCAGCAGCCACGACTGGCTGTGGGGCCTGGAGCAGGGACGACCCACCTCAGGTGCCTCAGCAGCGGCCGGTGTGGCTGGCGGCCGGGAGCTCAGGGGGGACACGACTGCGCCCAGCCGCCTCCAGCCCAGCGGTGTGTTGGGAACACCGAGCACCAGTGTCCATCTGTAACTCGGGGACCCTGCCTGGCTCACGGAGCGGACGGTGCCAGGAGTGAGAGGAGACACACACTGGCTGCCTCCTCCTGCCCCACCACCTCACGCCAAGCGGCCACAGCAGCCCGCTGCAGACAGATGCCCGCCACACGGGAGGTGTCCTGAGCAGGGCTCAGGGGCCCTCCCCCAAGGTCAGCACCAACCACGGGGGTTCCAACCCTTCTGCGAGGACATCCCAAGGTCTGGAAACAGCGCCGGCTGAGAGGGGGGCAGACAGCTGTGCAGCCCCCCTCTCCCGTAGGAAAGAGGGGGCTTGGGGCTGGTGCTCCCCAGGCCCGCTCACATACCCCACTCTAGGGCAGCGACACCTGCCCCGAGGCAGAGCCTGGGACCCAGGCTGCTCTCTTGTTGGCTTTTCCGAGGACTTTCCAAAGCCCAGTCTAATTACATCTTTCTTTTCCAAACAGCAGACTGAAATCTAAAAAACAACACAAGTTTGGGATCTGGAAGAATCCTCGAAGGGGGAAGCATCACAACCCTGTGTGGTAGTCCGTGTAAGCAGTGCCATGTGCAGCAGGCTCGCATCCATGCCCCAGGAACCGCCGCCATCAGGCTGCCGCCTCGGGGCGAGGGCACAGCTGGTGGGTGTGAAGGTGCCTGGGGGAGCACACGAGAGTCGGGGGCACAGCTCCTCAGTGGTGCACAAACCACAAAGGGTCTTTGGTGTCAGGATCACGGCACAAACGGGTCGGCGTGAGAAGCCAGCTTGGGATCAGGAGGCCGGGGAGGCTGGACGGTGGGCAGGCGGGGAGGACCAGGACAGGGAGTGGCTGCCGAGGGAGCTGTGACCAGGGCAGGGTGGTGACACGTGGTGCTGACAGTCAGGGAAACTGAGCCAGGGGTACGCACAATCTCTACCACGTCTGCAATTTTTCTGTAAGCCTAAAACAAGTCTAAATTAAAAAGTTTACAGGGAAAAAAACACAAATGAGGCCTGATCTCACAACAGGCCTCAAAAGGAAAGAAGAGGGGCTATTTAGTACACAGGCAAGCTTTCAACCCCTGCCAGCCCCGGAGGTCTGGGGGGCTCCGGCTGGGCGACAGGAGGCGGGAGGGACGGGAACGCCCTGTCCATCTGGGGAAGGCTGCCTCTCTTTCCACTTCTCAGCTCCTGCTCTCTCTGGCCTCGTGGGAAAGCGCGGGGCCACTGCGGAAGCCGCACAGTGGCAGGGAGGGGAGGCTCAGGGGGCGTGGGCTCCAGGACGGGCAGGGGCAGACCGACGGCACGCGGGAGAACACACTGGGCAGATAGGACAGCGCGCCCTCCACACAGGAGTGAGGCGCGCTGCCTTCCAGACCGAACTGACCCCGACAGAAAGGGTCAGGCAACGCTGGCCCAGAGAGTAGGGGGACCTGCACAGGGCACCCGCCCGCTTTACAGCCCGCAGCACTGTCTGCACCCTTCGACCCCGCCCTCCCGTCATGGAACTTGTCCGACAGGCCGCACAGGGCAGCTGGCTGTAGACGCCAGGACGTTCCCTGAGCGAAGCTGGGGGAGCTCAAGGCGAGAAGCAAGCTGAATGTCACCCAGGAGGCCGGCGGCCGGGGCACAGACAGCACGAGCCCCGGGGCCGAGCCCGTGTGGCCGGAGCGCGAGAAGCAGCGTCCGGGGCGCCTGTGGACTGAGGGGCGGAGGGGGGGGCACAAACGGGAGTCCTGCTCGCGTCCTCAAGAAGCTGGAACCTGGCTGGTTTCTAGGAGAAGGCAGGTTTTCATGACACGCTCTCCGTTTTAAAGCACCACGGGCTAGTGTTGCATTTGCAAATCCAACCCCTTGACCATTTTTTTTTTAAAAGATTTTGTTTATTTGCGAGAGAGAGAATGAGAGACAGAGAGCATGAGAGGGAGGAGGGTCAGAGGGAGAAGCAGACTCCCCGCCGAGCAGGGAGCCCGATGCGGGACTCGATCCCGGGACTCCAGGATCATGACCTGAGCCGAAGGCAGTCGCTTAGCCGACTGAGCCACCCAGGCGCCCTGCCCTCTGTATTAATGGTTATATTACCCAAAATGCTCCACCTTGATGACTTTATTGATTTTTTTTAAAGATTTTATTTATTTATTAGAGAATGAGAGAGAGAGAGAGAGTGTGAGCATGAGAGGGAGGAGGGTCAGAGGGAGAAGCAGACTCCCTGCCGAGCAGGGAGCCTGATGCGGGACTCGATCCCGGGACTCCGGGATCATGACCTGAGCGGAAGGCAGTCGCCCAACCGACTGAGCCACCCAGGCGCCCCGCCTTGACCATTTTTAAATAAATAAAAGCAGGTATTCCTTATCACGGTAAATAAACATAAGAGAAGTCAGAAGCTCCGATTCCCACCTGAGAAAGTTCAGCTGCCGCCCGCCGGCCCCCCGGGGCACGCGTGTGCCCCAGCGTGTCCCCACACCTGGAGGCAGGCACCCCGGGACGGGCACAGAGGCCGGGGTGGTGCTCCCCACGCGCACGGCTCAACGAGCAGGGCCTGCCCCGCGCGCTCAGAGCGCGGCCAGCCAAGCCTCCCCCGCACACACTATTTCTCCAGATGTGCCCTGTCTGGGGTCAGTTTCCAGTATTTAGAGTCTTTTCTCAGCCTGACCCCAGCTCTGCCTGCCTCCTGCTCCAAGCCTTCACCCAACGCTGGAGGCGGGGACCACAGGGCGCCCTCCCCGCCCACCAACACCCGCAGACCGGTCTACAGGGGCTCGTGGCCGTGGGGCAGGGAACACGGGGTGGACAGGGCAGGTGGGCAGGCAGGCCCCTGCCGCGGTCCGCAGCCCGCCCCAGACTGCCGGCCAGAGGGGCCCCTGAAGTCAATGCTGCCAGTCACTGCTGGCATTGCCCTCCGGGAAGCCAGAAATTTTACAGTCCGGGGAGGGGAGACGGGAGGGGACACAGCGCTCGCCCGCTGGCCGAGGTCAGGCACAAAGCACCTGTCCTCTGAGGCAGGAGCCAGGTGAAAGGCCCTCGGAGCCCCAGTCCCGCACCCAGCTGCTGAGATATGGCACCGCCCGTAGACGCGAGGTCATGCCTCTGCCTCACGCACCCCCGCCCCAGGCGGGTCACTCACACTTCCACCTCGGCATCCCAGGCCTGGGCCCAAAACACACACGTCTGATCCGGGCACCACAAGCAGGTAGCACAGACGGCGGGGGCCCAGGCAGCCGGGCGCCCTGGAGAGCCCGTGCCCGCACCCACGCCAGGCCGCCAGGGGGCGCTGGAGAGCCCCACACCCGCACCTGCACCAGGCCGCCGGGGACGCTGGAAAGCCCCACACCCGCACCCACGCGCCAGGCTGCCAGGGGGCGCTGGAGAGCCCCACACTCGCACCAGCACCAGGCCGCCGGGGGGCGCTGGAGAGCCCCACACCCGCACCCGCGCACCAGGCCGCCGGGGGGCGCTGGAGAGCCCGTGCCCGCACCCACGCCAGGCCGCCGGGGGACGCTGGAGAGCCCGTGCCCGCACCCACGCCAGGCCGCCGAGGGGGGCGCTGGAGAGCCCCACACCCGCACCCGTGCACCAGGCCGCCGGGGGCGCTGGAGAGCCCCACACCCGCACCCGCGCGCCAGGCCGCCGGGGGGCACTGGAGAGCCCCACACTCGCACCAGCACCAGGCCGCCGGGGGGGCGGGACGGCCCGTGCCCGCGCCCGCACCCAGGCCGCCGGGGAGGCGGGGCTGGAGGGCCCATGCCCGCACCCAC
>NC_058415.1:1274497-1279219 GCF_002201575.2 Neomonachus schauinslandi | reverse complement strand
GCCCGCACCCACGCCAGGCCGCCAGGGGGCGCTGGAGAGCCCCACACTCGCACCCGCACCAGGCCGCCGGGGTCGCTGGAGAGCCCGTGCCCGCACCCGCATCAGGCTGCTGCTGCTGGTGGCGCTGGAGAGCCTGCGCCTGCACCCACACAAGGCTGGGGCCCGCTCCACGAGCATCCAGACTGGGATCAAAGGGTCACCACCCCTCCCCCATTCCTCCCCCAAGGCCCCCCCCCCTCCTCTCAGGGCCCCCCATCTCCCCCCAGGAACTCCCCCCCCATCTCTCCCCCCTCCCTCCCCACCAGGACTCCCCCCACCCCTGCAGCTGGTCTCTGATCTCTCCCCCTCTTGCCCCTACATCCACAGCCTGCAGCACTAGAACAGAATCTGGTTAACTAGATGGACACTAGAGAACCCGCTCTGTCCTGATCCTACTGAGCTGAGAATAAAATGGGAACTCCCACCCCTGGCCCATATCCCAGGGCACCTCCCCACCCATCTCCCCTCCCACACAGGGTACTCTGGGTGGCCTCTGACCAGCACCCGACTGCCCCAGCACGAGGGTGCCCAGCACTGCCTGCAGGGCCTAGAACAGAGCCCGGGGCCTGAGGTGCCCACTGGTGAGCTGACAGCTGCCTCGTCTGGCAGGCGAGGAGCCACCCCAGCGCCCAGCGCCGCCAGCGTCTGAAACCCGGGGAATCCTCACTGCCTACAGCACAAAACCAGCGTGGCTTTCACTGGTTGGAGTGGAGAGGGGGCTGGGTGACCCACAGCTGCTGGCCCTCTCCCAGCCAGACTCTCCTAAGCAGACCCAGGTCCAGCGCCCTCAGGACTGGGAGAACAAGGGACCACAGTCAGGAAGTGCCCGGGGCTGGGTGCAAACCAGTGGCAGAAAACGCCCTCACCTCCTGGGTGTCCCTGTTGTCACAAGCCTCACTCCAAAACAGCTGGGGATATCAGCACAGGGTGCCCGACTGTCGGGAAAGACACTCCACCAACGGCAACCAATCCTGGAGCTTCCAGGCTCCGAGAGAAGGCTCCAACGTGGCCCCATGTTGCCCCCTCCCGGAAGGTCTGGGAGCTCTCAGGAAGCCCCACCACGCCCTCCCCAGCCCTGTTCATTCAGGAGGCAGACCACATCAGGCTACAGTTTCTGGATTTTTCCAGGATGCCAAGTGTCACGCTGCAGGACCCCCAGCTTCAGTCACTCCTGCCGGGAAATGGGGCCTGAACCCCCGAATCCATGTCCTTTCTCCAGCTGGTGGCAGGTCAGCTCAGGAAGATGGTGAGTGGGGCCTGGACAGGAAGGGCCCTGTGTCTCCAGGGATGTGCTACCATTGCCTGGAAGCACTTTCTCGAGGCCCTCCCGCTCAGCCCAGCTTCCCGAGATCCAAACCCAGACTGTGCCTTAACAGGGTGCCCAAGGGGGAGCAAAACGAGGGCCAAAGCAGGCAAGTGACAAGAAGAGCTCTAAGTATCAGAGTTCCCGTCATCAGGCTAGGTGAACTCTGGTCTGGGACTGCCGGCCACAGTGGGGTGGGGGATCCGAGCCGCAGATTGGTCCCAGGGCACTCTCCAGGCACCATCTGGACGCTCACACTTGTCCACGCTATGTTAGGCACAAGAAGGAATGAGGGCCACCTTGTATCTCCGTGTGAAGCAGAAAACAGTACCCCACTTGGAGGACCCAGTCCTGGTGCATGTGGCCAGAGACCATGGCCAAAGCTTCCTGGGGAAGCTGGACACCCCATCATAAACTCATGGTTCAGTCAACAGCCCAGGCTACTGTCCCAGGGGCTCATTCACTGTCCTCATGCCCCCATTCAGCCCAGGGAGCAGTGCTGAGCCATGCTGCAGGCTCATGTCCCTGGGCCTGTCCACCTTCTGGGGTCCTGGACAGCGTCCCCGTCTCTGGGGGCACAGTGCTGCTGTCCCGCCCATCATGTTGTGGAGTCAACCTCAGTGAGCTGATCTCTCACGCCTTGGTTGGCTCCCCTCCCAATCAGCGCTGCCCATCATCACAACTCTGGAGGCACTGGGAAGGTCAGCAAGGCTGCGTGCAGCGCAACCCAGCAGTAGGCCTCGACCCGCCCCACCATGGCTTCCTCAAAGGGGAGGCCAAAGGAGGTGGAGACCTGCATGGGGCCCCACGTAAGTGTATGGAAAACGCCAGGCCCAACAAACACGGTTATAAAGGACAGCACCCACCCCATGTGTGTGGACACATGGGCACAAAACGTCCACGGGCATGCTGCTATGTGTGCGCACGCCCCAGCACACACATGAACACCTGTGTCCTGCACACGCCTTGTTCTGATCATCCAGTCGCTAAAAGGTGATTTCTTTAAAAAGGGGGTAAAAGTACCAGCAATGAACGATCCAAAAAGTAAGTTACAGAAATGATCCCACTTACCATTGCACCCAAAGGAATAAAATACGTAGCAATAAACTTAACAAAGGGATGAAGGATTTACAAAATACCGCTGAAAGAAATCAAAGACCGAAATCTAAATAAGTGGAAAGACACCCCGAGCTCAGGGATCAGAACACGTAATACTGTTCAGATGTCAGCACCACCCACGGCAAGCAATCTACAGATTCAATGCAATCCCTGTCCAAACCCCAACAGCCCCTGCCCAAGAAACCGAGGCCAATCCTTAAATTCCTATGGAACTGCCAGGAGTCCTGAGAAGCTGAAACAGTATTTTAAAAAGAACAAAGCTGGAGGTCTTGCACCTCCTGGCTTCAAAGCCTACCACAAAGCTGCCGTTGCCAACACAGCGTGGCTCTGGCGTAAGGAAAGACACACAGACCACAGAATGGAACAGGGTCCAGAAGACGTGTACGAGGTCAAATGGTTTTCAACAAGGCTGCCGAGACTTTCAATAGGGAAAGAACAGTCTTCTAAGCAAGAGGTACTGGGACAACTGGATGTCCGCTTGCAAACAAATGCAGGTGATCCCTACCTCAAATCATATAAAAATTAACTAAAGCAAAAACCGAATAGAAGAGCTAAAGTTCTAAAACTCTAAGAAGAAATCAAAGGGGCCAATCTTCGTGACCTTGGATTTGACGCTGGATTCTTAGATTCGACACCAAAAGCACAAGCATAGAAGAAAAAACATAAAATTGGATGTCACCAAGATTAAGACTTTGGTGCATCCACGGACATTACCACAAAAGTGAAAAGACAGCTCCCAGAATGGGAAAATACTGGCAAATCGTGTAACTGGTAAGTGTTCAAAACATATAAAACAGTCTTAAAATTCAACAATAAAAAGACGAATAACCCAATTTAAATATGGACAGTGTTTCAACAGACATTTCTCTCACGAAGGCTAACAAAGGGACGACGAGCGCACGAAACCACACTCGACATCATCAGCCATTAGGAAAATGTGTATCAAAACGATAATGAGATTCTACTTCACAGCCATCCGGAGGCCTGTGATTTAGAAAGTGGGAAATAACAGGTGTTAGCAAAGATGAAGCGGTGTCAGACGGCTCCCACGTCGGCGGCAGGAATGCGGAGCGGTGCGGCCGCTGTGGGAACCAGCTGTGGTCACTTCAACAGTTAAGCACAGAATAACCACAAGACACAGTAATTCCCCAAAGAAACAAAAAGCGGTCTTCAAACAAATATTTATACCCAAGTGTTCACAGCACCACCACTGACACGGCCATGCCGGGAAAACCCCCAAGTCCATCGACTGGTGAACGGGTAAACGGACATGGTCTGTCCGCCGGACAACATCCGTGAAGCTCGGACACCTGCCACAGCACGGAGGCACCTAAAAACCATGCTGAGTGCTAGAAGCCACACAGGTTCTGTAATAGGGCCATTTGCAGGAAATGTCCAGAACAGTGAAATCCACCGGGACAGAGCAAACACGGGGACAGCTGTCCAGGGCTGCAGGGCGTGGGGGGTGCGGAGTTGCTGATTAAAGGGTTCGGAGTCTTCTTCCTGGGTGACGAAAACGTTTGGGAACCAGACAGAGGTGACGGCTGCGCAACATTCTGAACGCACTAGATATCATAAACCACGCACTTTACAATACTCATGGTCATGATGTGTGACTTTCACTCCCAATTAAAAAAAAAAAAAGATAAAAGGCTGGTTTCTCCACTAGCCTGGACAAACACCACAAGGACCTTCAGTCCTTACGTTCTGTGCTCAAAGCCAGTCACTGGCTGGAATCCCGTGTTTTTTTGCCGATGACCACGCACACTGGGGGGAAGTGGACAGACTCTACACCAGGGTTAGGGCCTGCTCCCACACCAAGCCAAAGAGCTGAGCACCAAGGCGGACAGGAAAGAAGACGGAGCAAGAGGGAGAGGCGTAGAGGCAGAGACAGGGCTCCGAGCAGGGCCGGCAGGGCGCCGGGCACACCTGGGACTCGGGGTGCCGCGAAGAGCCCAGCTTGCCCACCTGGCAGCACGAGTGACTCCCTGCTGCAAAGGCCTTTCCTTCCGTGCGGGTGTGCGGAACCACGGACGCGAACGGGGCTGTCGGTGCCTGTTCGCTCAGGCCCTCGAGCCAGAGGAACCCAAGCTGAACGTGCGCACCTTCCGGGCGCGAGGAGCCAAGTCCCCCTCTCTGCTTGAAGTGAGAGGACGAGGTGGCCGGCCCCACGACCAGCCAGGCCACTGCGGGAACAACGAGGAGAACGAAGCCTGACGCCAGAGAGCAGCCCAAGGTTGCGGGGGGGGGGGGGGGGGGGG
>NC_058415.1:1269860-1274397 GCF_002201575.2 Neomonachus schauinslandi | reverse complement strand
GGGCTGCAGCCACATCGGCCAGTTAGAAGCCAACTGAGGGCTTTGCTCTTCCCACACCAGGAATTTTAGGAGCTGGATTCTCCCAGCACAACCCCATTTCCTGGCCGACACTTGCCCTCAATCCCCTCGTTCTTTTGGGATACAGCCCCGCCACATGGCCAGGCGCCATGAGCACAGAGGCGAGGGGATGGCCCCAGAGGACAGGGTGCCGAGGTGGGCACTTGGCCCAGTCTCAGGCCATCTGCAGCCAGGCCTGAGCCCAGGCGACCCCGACTAACGCCGGCCGCGGGGCAGAGGCTCACACCAAGCACACTTCCAGTAAAAGCAAACATTCTGGCACTCTCAATGAGCCCGACTCCGAGTCTAAGGACCGAGGGACAGGGGCCTCCTCTCTGCCTTCTAGACGCCGGCAGGACGTCGCCCCCACCTGCTCACAGCTTCTTAAACTCATGCACTGAGAAGTCCTTGTTCCAGGATGATTAACTGTCTTGCCCGCAAACCCATCAAACACACCTCGATTCCATCTCCTCCCATATTCAGGAATCCCTGGTTCAAGGACTTAACAGCCCCCTCCAGTTGTGGGGGCTATAACATCGGCCCTGGTGGGCCCTCCCTTCCCTCCAAGCACACATACTCCGCGGGCCAACAGGGCCAGCCTGGAGCTCTGCTCAATGTCACCCGGCACCATGGGGCCGAGGACCCCGGCCGGCTCTGCCCCAAGAAGCTTATGGCTGGGTGGGACGGGGGTCATGGCAAGAGCCCACAAAAGCCAACCAGTCCTGGGAAGGGGAGCCCAGAGACAGGGCCCCCCTGAGAGGAGGAGCCCAGACAGACAGACAAGCAGGAATCAGAGATCCACGCCAGAACTCACCCCAGCCCCACCCCCACCATGCCCACCATCTCTCCCCTGGGGACCGGCTCCTGGCCCCGCCCTTGTCCCCATGACAGCGGAGGAACCCTATCAAATTCCCCCTTCACTCCTGGGCTCAGAGAGCCAGCGAGGCTCCCCCTCCTGGATATACCAAAGGCCTAAGGCCGTTGCTGACGGGCCTCCTTGCCCCACGCCTGGTCCTGCCCCCACGGGGCTCCCTCAGGACTGGGACAGGGCCCCCCAGGCTGGCACCGAGCTCCTCATGTGCAAGCCTGACTCTGGTCGAAGAAACCCCACAGGAGGAGATGGATCTGCCTTGTGAGCCCAGGAACCTCTGCACCCCACACACAACGCATACCCAGAAACATTTACCAAGAAGTCAGCGAAACTTCTGTCGCCGAAGCGTTCGCACTGCACCTCCGGCTTCCCAGCTCCTTAAAATCAATTTTACCGATTACGCCTCCAAAGCCCCTTGGAATCGACAGAACAGGAGACTGAAAGGGGACCACGAAGCTTTGGGGTGTCTGATACTTGAACAGAATCATTCGCATTGCCCAGAGACAGGGACTCTTCACACCTGGGTGGTGACAAGGCGAGACGCTGGGTCATTCCCTACAGCGACCGGCCCCAGCAGCCACACGCCTCACTGCAGGCCGGGGTCAGGACGCACGGGGTCTGGTGGAAGACACAGGCCACCCACTGCCTGGCCCACCCAGGAGGAGAAAGGCCCTCAGTGCCATGGCCGCCACACCTGCCTAGCAGACACACAGACAAGACGGTTCGCGAGGTGGCCGGCCACAAACTCCATCCCTCCCCAGTCAAAGCCAGCTTCCGAGGCAATGTACCCGGTGCGGGTGAAGGCCGGGTGGGCTGACAAGGGGCCCCAGCCCCAGGAGATGGGGGGCCAGACGGGCTCCTGCCTTCCTGGCTGACCGCACTTCCAGCCCAGTCCAGCAGAGGGGCCTCCCTGGGGAACGCCAGGACGGCAGCTCAGGGTGCCCGGGGCTTCCTGCAGAGGCAAACACACCCTGGGAGCAGGCTCTGCCCCTAGAATGGGGCTGCCCCAACCACGCCCTGGCCTGGGGACACTGCTGCAGTCCTCCCAGCGAAGTCTGGGCCGCTGTGAGTGTGGGTAACCACAGAGACCCTTCCCAGTCCTCCCAAAATAAGGTGCCCTGGAGAGACGTGAGGGATCACAGGTGGGACAAGACGGAGCCCGTTATTTTAACAGTTATGTTTATTTTTACAGGTACTGTCTGTAGCGAGTTCCACTAATGTGCTATTTCAGGGTATGATACGAAGTTTCCTTCTAAAAGAAATATTCAGGAGACTGAAATGCACCGTGGGGTCCTGGAACAGAAAAAGGGCAGCACAGGGAAAACCTAGCTAAATAACCTGCTAGGGCCTACGGTTTGGTTAACAGACCTGCCCCCATGTTTTTGCCTCAGTTTCCATGCTTATAGCATGGTCCGGGGAGGTGCTAACTTCAAAGGAGGCAGGGTGACGCTTACAGGAACACAACCATTTTTGTAACTCTTTAAGTCCAAAATTCTCTAAAATAAAAAGTTATATTTAACTTTTTTATTTTTAACTTTTAAATATATTTTATATATTTAAAAAAATGAGTCGAGGGGGTGCCTGGGTGGCTCAGTCGGTTAAGCGTCCAACTCTTGATTTTTGGCTCAGGTCATGAGTTCAAGCCCCATGTCAGGCTCCGCACTGGGCATGGAGCCTGCTTAGGATTCCCCTCACCCCCTCCCTCTCTCTAAAAACAATAAAATAAAATAATATAAATAAAATAAAGCAAAACAAAATAAAGTAAAATAGTCGAGCTGTTGAACACAAAGTAAACGAGAGTACAGGGGGGACGTGGATCTGGAAAGTCTGGGTCAGCCAGAAATACCTGGAGATGGGGCAGCACAGGGATCATCACACACCTTCCCATTACAGAAGAGGGGTCCATGCAGGGGTGGGGAGGGAGGGCCACACATGGCCCAGGCCCAACCCCTGACCCTGTGTGCCCCATCTCGGCACCTGCCCTGAGCCATCTGGGAAAGCTACAGTCTCAGGGCTCACTCCTGCAAGGGGCCCTTGATTAGATGCACAGAAAATGTGCCCACGGAGGGGGAAAAACACAGCCCCTTGCAGACCCCAGGGCCACCCCATGTGGGTGGAAATGAATCTGGGCTGATGAAATGACCTGTGCCTACGTTGGATCAAATCAAAGACCTCCACTGAGAACTGAGAAATAAAGAGATAAGGCTTACCCAAACGTACCTCTCCCCAACTCTGCCCTGGCCAGTCCAGCAGATGCCGCCCACCAGGCACGCCAGCCCTCAGCCCCTCTCCCCTGCCTGCCCTTCACACCAAGTCTCAAAGTCTAGTTCAGACCTCACCTGCCTTCCCAACCCAGTGGAGGGGGCCCCTGGGCAGCCCAAGGTCCTCCCAGGCCTTCCCCAAACCTGGGCACCCAGGGAGCTCAGCAGGCCCCGGGTGGGGTGGGGGAAGAAGGGGAGGACCCCCCACATGCAGGGCGCTCGGGGTCAGCTTGCCATCACCTCTGGAACTGAGCAGCCCTGAAGGATCAGACGGCAGCTCTCACCCTTGGCCCGGCCATGAACTTCCATTCCAGCAGGCGCTGGGGGTGGGTGCGCAGCTGCACTGTTTGGAGGGTCCTGTGTTCAGGTCCGGCCCCCCACCCCCACCCCGGGGCTCTGCAGCCTTGGGCATCCACAGGCAGGAAGGCAGCCCGGCAGGCCCAGGGGATTTCAGGAGATGTCCCTGCCCAGAGCAGTCCCATCCCTCCTCACGGGGTCCCTGTCACCAGCACTGAGCTGGGACCCCGCCTGGCACTGACCCAGCTGAGCAGCTCCTGTCCCATTGGGCTGCCTGGGTCCCCAACATGGGAACTGGCAGGGCCACCGGCCCATCCACCCTTCAGATGAGTGGGAGGTTCTCCTCTGGGGACTGGGGACCACCCAGCAGCACACACCAGCACCCACCACCTGCTGGCGCTGGGTCCGGGGGCAGCCACGGAGGGCACACAGCCCTGGCCAGCCCCTGGCCGGCCCCTGGCCCCCCGTCCTGCCCAGGCCCCAACACGTGAGAACCTGTTGGAGCAGTCTGGGCACCGCGGGCACCTCCTCTTCCTCCTTCCCATTTACTTCTGGGTGGGAAGGGGCCTCGCTTTGAAAACTGGGCACAGGGCCAGGTCACAGCCGCGGGCCAGGGCCCAGCTCTACCTCCCCCACCCCACGGCCCCCAGAGGGCATAAGGTCAAGTCCAACCCGGGGCGTCCCTGTCTGGAGCAGAGGAGGGGGGGAACGGGGCACCATGCCGGCAACAACACCCCCACCCCCACCAACGCCGTTCTGTCACCCACCTCCGCGGGGCGGAGAGGGAGGGGAGGTGAAGTGCGGGGGGGGCGGGTAGCCGGCCGGGGTCCCCCCACCCCACCCGGCCCGGACCGCGTCCCGGGGCTCGGGGGCCGCGACGGAGGGTGGGCGCGCCGGCCGCCCCCCTGGCCGGGCCCGCCGGCGTCCGGGCCGCCGCTCGCGCCTCTCCCGGGCCCGCGCGGGGAAAGTTCCTGCAACTTCGCGGGGGAGGCGGCGGGCCGGGCCTGGGCCTGGAGCCGGCCTCCCCGCGGCCCCGCTGTCAGCCGCCCGG
>NC_058415.1:1220780-1264860 GCF_002201575.2 Neomonachus schauinslandi | reverse complement strand
CATCAGCCCTGGGCCACCCCTGCTCCACAGACAGGTACCCAGATGGGTGCCATTCCACAGGACACTGAGGCTGAAAGCAGCTCAGTCCCTCCCGGAGGAGTCGGCCTGCTGGCGGGAGGGAGAAGCAGGCCGGGAGCCCCCACTTCCCCGGGGCCTGAGGCCATTCCGGCCACCCTGCCCTCCCCGTCTGCACGTGTCCACTGCATCTGGAAGTGTCCGCAGAGATGCTCGAAGCTCTTCCAAAGCCGCGGGCCGACTACACACTAAAGTAAGCGTCCATGTGGGTCCCAAACCCTCCCTGTCCTCAACCTCCAGAAAGCCCTCCTCCCTCTCCTTCAGTTACTTAGATGCGCATTGAGCACCTGCTGTGTGCCCTGTTGTAGCTCCTCTTGCTGTAAGGGGAAGAGTGACACATGCCCCACAGTGCCCTGGGGAGACCAGCACTGGTGGGGGGGGGTGGGGGGGGACCTAGGGCCTCCTGAAGTGACCTGGGCTCAGAGGCCACACAGAGAGGGAAAGTGCATGGGGCCAGATGCAAGGACCCAGGAAGCAGGGGCAGTGGCCTTGAGATGCAGGTGTCCCCTCTGGCTGCCCACTCATGCTCTGGCCCTTCCATGTGGTCTGCCCTTTGCCTCAACACCGACCGAGTACATGCCATTCCTGGGGGCGCAGTCCACATAAGCATCAGGACCTCAGCACCCACCCACGTGGCCGGGCCTGCAGCAGGGCTAAGAGGGGGCTCCCAGCAGCACGCAGCCTGCAGCCAGCCTCGAGGGTGGGGCCCGTTTTATTCACCTTGTTGCCCAGTGGAAACACAGCATGTTTCAGGTCACGTTGATCCCCTCCCTCTCTACAAAGTATACTGAAGGCTAGTGCAGGCTTTTCTTTTAATGGTAGTAACATACACAAGATAACATTTACCATTTTGATCATCTCTAAGTGCACAGCTCTGTGGCATTAAGTACGTTCACACTGTTGTGCAAGCATCACCGTGCCCCTCTGCAATTCTGGCCCCCCATCCCCCTCCCCCAGCCCCTGATGCTCACCATTCTTCTTCCTGTCTTCGTGAGCTTGACTGTTCTAGGGACCACGGGTCGGTGGACTCCTGCAGAGTTGGACCCTCTGTGACTGGCTTACTTCGCCCGGCACGGTGTCCTCCAGGTTCACCCTGTTGTAGCAGGGGTCAGGATTCCTTTCCTTCTTAGGACTGAATACTGTTCCATCCTACATAGAACCCACATTTGATTTGTCCGTTCATTGTTGAAGGACTCCTGAGTTGTTCCCACCATTTGGCTGTTGTGAGTGATGCTATGAGTGTGGGTGTGCAAATATCTGTTTGTGTCCCTGCTGCTACCTTTGTGTGGATGCCCAGAAGTGGGATCGGTGAATCATAGGGTAGTTCCAACTTCTTGAGGAACCTCCATACCATTCTCCAGAGTGGCTGCACCAGTTTGCATTCCCACCAACAGTGCACGAGGGTTCCAATTTCCCCATATCCTCGCCAACATTTGTTGTTTTCTGGTTGTATATGTGTGTGTTTGTTATAGCTGTCCTAATGTGGGGGAAGTGGTATCTCACTGTGGGGTGGTTTGTTTGGTTTTTTTTTGAAGTAAAGATTTTTATTTTGATTTCTCAACATACAGTTCAGTATAATACTAGTTTTTGATGGCAAAAATTTGTTGCCACTGAAACTCCACGATCATTGTGGGTTTGATTTGCATTTCCCTAATGAGTAATGATATTGTGCATAATGACCATCTATATATTTGTCCATTTGAGGCCTTTCTTCATTTTTGGTTTGGGCTGGGTTTTTTTGTTGTTGACTTGTAGGGGTCTTTATATATTCTGGATATTAATCTCTTATCAGATAGATGATTTGCAATTGTTTTCTCACATTCTGTCAGTTGTCTTTGCACTCTGTTGGTCAGGTGTGTCCTTTGATGTACGAACGTTTTTAATTTTGAGGAAATCCAGTTCAACTCTTTTTTCTTCTTTTGTTGCCTGTGCATTTTGATGTCATATGCAAGAAGTCATTACCAAATCCAGTGTCATGAAGGTTTCATCCTGTGTTTTAGGTTTAGGCTTTTGATCCATTTTGAGTTAGTTTTTGCATTTGGTGTTAGTAAGGGTCAGCGTCCTGCTTTCGCGTGTGGAGATGCAGCTTTCCCAACGCCATGTGTTGAAAGCATAGTTCTCTCCTCCTTAAGTGCTCATTGCACCCTTGTCAGAATCACTTGACCATGTGGGCAAGGGTTTATTTCCAGGCTTTTTATTGTCTTTCATTGGTCTGCATGTCCAGGCTTATGCCACACTGTGTTGACTTCTGTAGCTTTTTAGTAAGTTTTAGAATCAGGAAGTGTGAGCCCTCCAACTCTGTGCTTCTTTCGGGATCCTTTCAGTTCTTCTAGGCCCCTTACAGCTCTATATGAATTTGATGATTGGCCTCTCCATTTCTGCAAAAAGGGCTATGATAATTTTGACAGGGATTGCATTGAATGTATAGGTCATTTTGGGTAGTATTGCCATCTTAACAATGTTAATATTCTGATCCATGAACATGGGATGTGTTTCCATTTATTTGTGCCTTACTGCTTTCAGCGATGTTTCATAGTGTTCAGCTCACAAGTCTTTTGTCCCATCACTGACGTGTATTCCTAAGTATTTTTTTTTTATGTTGTTGTAAATGGAATTGCATTCCTAATTTCCTTTTGGGATTGTTTATTCTTAGTGTATGGAAACAAAACTGATTTTTGTGTGTTGATTTAGTATTCTGCAACTTTGCTGAATTTATTACTTCTAATAGCATTTTGTGGAATCTTTAGAGTTCCTAATTCTTGATGATTGTACGTAAAAGCATGTCATTGGTGAACAGAAATTACTTCTTTCTGTCTAATTTAGATGCTGTTTGTTTTTTATTCATGCCCAATTGCTCTGGCTAGAACTTCCAATACCGTGTTGAGTAGAAGTGGTAAAAGTGGCATCTTTCTCATTTCTGATCTTAGGGGAAATGCTTTTTTTTTTTTTTTTAACTTTTTCACCATTGTTCACTTTGGGCTTTTTAATATGTGGCCTTACTATGCTGAGAAATTTCTTTCTATTCCTTGTTTGTTATTTTTATCATGATAGTGTGTTGAATTTTGTGAAGTGCTTTCTCTGCATTGGTTGAGATGATCCTGTGGGCTTTCCCTCTTTCGTTCTGTTAGTGTGGTGTCTCACCCGGATTGATCTTGAGACTGAACCATCCTTGCATTCCAGGAACTAATTCCACTTGGTCGTGGTGTACCATCTTTCTAACTCACGGGAGCATGCAGTTTCCTGGTATTTTGCTGAGAATTTTGCATCAAGGTTCGTGAGGGTTGTTTTTTTTCGTAGTTCTCTCTTCTTGTCGAGTCTTTGGTTTTGGTTATCAGGGCAATGCTGACTTCAGAGGAAGTGTTAGGAAATGTTCCCTCCTCCTCAACATTTGGGAAGAATTTAAGGATTAGTGTTGATTTTTTCTCTAAATCCATGGTAGAATTCACCAGCAAAGCTTTTCTTTGCTGGGAGGCTTTTGATTACCGATTCAGTCTCTGTAATAGCTGCAGGTCCATGAGATGTCCTGTTTCTTCATAATTCAGCTTTGGTGGGTTGTGTGTGTCCAAGAGTTTGCCCTTTCCATCCAGGCTGTCCAGTGTGTCAGTAAGCAACAAGTGCAGGTCTTATGGCCGTGAACCAGGCAGACACGTCCCTCCGCTGAGGAGCTCATGTGCCAGAGCAGATGACAGAAAATTAATAACAGTGTGGGGGGGTGGGAGAAGTCAGAAAGGAGGTACTAGTTCGGGGTCGGATGTGTGCTTTTGTAACACAGGAAGCCATCTGGTGAATGCCAAGAGAGTTCTAAGAGCAGGCCCTTGGGAGACCTGGACCAAACTGATCTGATCCAGAACCCACTGAAATGAACAGTGACCCATGGGGACTTTGGAAACCTTCTGGGTTTTCCTGATACGTATGAGAGTGCCCTTCCTGTCAAGCATCTCTAGGATGGCCCTGTGATGTTTGGAAGCAGTGCGTTTGTAGACAAAAGCCCCTCAGCCCAGTGACTATCTAATTTACCATCCAAAAGGGCGCTGTTCGTAAAACACCAGAACAGGGCAAACGGGCTACTCTGGGAAAACCAGACCCAGGTGACACTTACGTAACCCACACCTGGGTCGGTCAGGTCTGAAGAGCTGGATCTGCACAAATGCCAGGAGTGGACGTGGCGTGATGAGGCTGGGTGGGTGTGCTGCGGGGCCGCCAGGCTTGCTTCACGTGCTGCTGGCGTCCGCTGGCCACAGTGGGCCACGGCCATCCCAGGCACCACCCGGAAGTGGCCAGCGCTCTGCCTGGGTAATTTCCACGCAGCCCCCAGGGTGTCCCTCCTGGAGTCCCCAAGACATCACCTGCACAGTCCAGCGCACAGCACGGGCTAAAGTGCCTGGTGCAGAGCCTGGCTTGGCCCGTGGGCAGGTCCGTGGGGCCCCTGGCTGTGCTAGGGAAGCTGATGAGGAGAGGAGCGGAGGCCCGGCCAGCAGCAGCCAGAGGCCCTCGTGGTGAGGGCAAAGCAACCTCTGCAAGGCTCACTCCACCAAGTGGGGAGTAAGGAGCAAAGGGGAAAGGGCAGTAAATCAGGCATTGTCCAAAGAATTCACGGCAGAATAAGGTCGCAGGAGAAGAGAGCCGCTCCTGAGGGGACCACACTGGGAGAGAGCTGGGGTCCTCGTGCCCACCCACAGAGGGTGCTGAGAGGGCCCCTGTCAGGAGCCAGGAGGAGACAGATGGCAAGGAGGGGTGTCTGCAATTCCCTTTGTACTTGCAGCTGCTAACACGGATGAGGGCGCAAATGGTGAATTCGTTCTTAAAATGTTTGCCCTGGCCTGGGGTTTTAGATTCAAAAAAGCCAGGATACTAACAATCTGTTGACTGGAACATGGACAAACTGAGGGTACATTACAGTACAAAGGGAAATGTCACCCTCACAGACAACTGAAGCAATGCAGGTGAAAACCAGAAACCCACTTTCCTGTCCCACTGGCCAAGAGCAGGGCTGGTCAGCGCTGAGGACCAACACACCCTTCCCTGCTCGTCCCTCCCCTTGGCCTTCCTTCCAGGGAGAAGCTAATTCCCCGGCGGGGTGTGTGCGCCCACCGGGAGACTGCTCCTCATCTCCCAGGTGCCAGCAGCACCCAAGAACCCTGTGTGGTGGCTTCTCCCCTCATCAGTGGGTTCTCTCTATCCACTGATGCCTGCCCTGGACCTGAGCCCAACCTTGCTCTGCAGACCACCATTGTCGCCAGCCCCAACGGCCCTCCCTGCCACACGCCCGTGACCCTGTGTTATGTTCCTTGTGTTCTTATCTGATAGGGCCTCATGTGCACACATCTATACTGCACCCTGAAACAAGTGCCATGAAGTGGCCCCTGCTGCTGAGTCAGGAACACCCGTACACAGCCACTGTGTGGGGCCTGGGTCGCAGCAGAATGCGGTGGTGCTGGGCGCAGTGCGGGGCACGGTGGTGCTGTGCGCAGTGCTGGGCACGGTGCTGGGCGCGGTGGTGCTAGGTGCTAGGCTCGGTGGTGCTGGGCGCGGTGCGGGGCGCGGTGCCGGGCGCGGTGGTGCTGGGTGCTAGGTTCGGTGGAGCTGGGCGCGGTGGTGCCGGGCGCGGCGGTGTTCTTATGTGATACAGCCTCATGTACACACGCCTATCCTGGGCGCGCAGACCCCTCACCAAGCGTGCGTGGGGGCTGGAGTCCGCTGTAAAGTTCCCGCAGACGTCTGTGGGCTGCGGAGGACAGACGCAGGTGCGCCAAGAGGCGCGCGTCACGAGTGATTTCTGTTGCCGTCTGGCTGCACTCTTTGAAGTTACTACAATAAACGTGTTACTTTTCAAACAAGCAGACAAGATCAACAAAAGTTCTTTTCTACAAAAACAAGAAACGGTCAGCACGAGTGTTTGGTTTGCCCCGGAGCAGCGGCCGGGCCGCGGGCCTCTGCGCCCTCGCAGGCCGCGCTCACCCACACCGGCGCTGGTGCCCGCTGTGGCGCTCAGCGCGGCCGGCCGCGGGGCGGGGACCGTGCGCGCGCAGCGCCCGTGCAGCTGGGGAGGAGGCCTCCCCGCCCCGAGCACAGGCCGGAAGCGCTCACGGCCCCGCCCCACGCCGTCCCGCGCACAGGCCGGAAGAGCTCGCGGCCCCGCGCCGTCCCGAGCACAGGCCGGAAGTGCTCGCGGTCCCGCCCCGAGCACAGGCCGGAAGCGCCCGCGGTCCCGCCTCCAGCACAGGCCGGAAATGCTCACGGCCCCCCCCCTCAGCGCCATCCAGAGCACAAGCCGGAAGTGCTCCCGGCCCGGCCCGCGCACAGGCCGGAAGCGGCTCAGGCCCCGCCCCCGTGCGCAGGCCGGAAGCGCGCCGGTCCTCTGCGAGTCCCGGGTGCTGTGGCTGGCTTCCCCCAGATACCCGCGGCAGGCTCGTCCCCAGCGCTGTCGCCTGAGCGACCATGGAAACGCCACAGTGGCGGGTGGGCAGGGCCGGCGGGGGAGCCCCGCTGATGGCTGATGTGGGCATTAGCAGCAGCAGCGCCCAGCGCGCTCTGCTTGGTCTCCGAGCCTGCGGTCGGAGGACCGGCCCGGTGTGTGTGTCGTCGGCGGGGCTCGGACCCCCACCCCACCCCGAGCCCCCGGGCGCCCCCAGTCTGCGGTCCGAGGACCGGCCCGGTGTGTGTGTCGTCGGCGAGGCTTGGGCCCCCCACCCCGGGCGCCCCCGCCGCGGTCCTGGCGGAATCTGGAAGCCACGCCGTGTTTATACTAAAAGAATAAAGATTTTTATTAAGCATTGTAAGTTGCATTCAATAGCCTTCGGTACAGCACTCCACAACCCACCTACAATCAGTCAGACCCAACAGCAGTTCATTCTTGCACAATCCATGAGTTAGGGCAGAACTCCCTTCAACTTACAGTAAGATCCTACTCAGGTCTCGCGGGCAGGGATTGGGGAATTACATCTCATTTCTGATCACTAATGTGTGATGAAGAGCATCAGGAGAATTATATGAAAACGAATAAGAAGTGATTCTGATTTCAAAGTACATTGTTTGGAAACAGTAACAAAAACATCAAAATGATATAAGTATACCTGCTTCTACTAAATTCTTGATGGGAAAGTTCTCAAGAACAAGCAATTTGTTTCCTGCTACAGAAGGGGAGGTTGTTTTTTTTTTTTTTTTTTTAAGATCAAAGGGATTTTTTTTTTGTTTTTCACAGAATTTCATATTTTGCTAATATGAAGGCATAAAACAGCAACAAAGAACAATAATGCATACAGCAGTGAATACACCAGGGTAATGTTGATATTTGAAACAGCTAGATAATTTTGGGGGGGTTTTTAGAATAAATGCAACAGAGGTCAATAATCACAAAATTTTAAGGTTAGAGCAAGATCAGTCAATGACTAAACAGAGTTAACATCTTTTATAGGACTATTACTGATTATTAGCATTTTGTTTTGCAAATGGGCACATACTGGTAAGAATGGAAGGACAATAACATGCATAATATTAACTACACACTTTAAAAATTATGAACCATGCAGAAGGTTAGCTCAAGTAGTAGCACTAATGGTCTACGTCCGATCAAAACCACATAGTTCATTGATCACAGATGCATGGTATTAAGTCACGAAAAGTTTCAGAACACATTGTGTTGATTTTGAAAGGTCATCTGCATCTTCTATGATTTCAACTTTATCTCCATTTAACTTGCTTGTAAAGTAAGTATGATGTACTGCATATTTAAAATCAGCAGAACGGCAATATTACTCTATAATTTTTTAGTTTTGATAGTTGCACTTTTTTTTTTTAACACAAAAGAACCACATCAACAGTGATGAGATTTAAGTAAGAAAGAAAAACCGTGGTGTGCCTTACTTCTTTCATAATCATAAAATCAAAGCCTTAGACAAAGCTTTCTTGTGAACAGTAATGCAAAATCAAAGATAATGGCATACATATGGTGCCAAATGCTAAAAATGATATTTTAAGCTATATATACTTAAAGACTGCCAAAATTTGTTTTCTTTATAGTTCAAGAAACACAACTATAGGCTTTTGTCATAACCAGTTTAAACTTTGTGTGTACTTCATTTTAAGTGTGGGAGTCAAATGCTCTTCATTTTCTTTCTCTCTTTTTGTTTTATTGTAGCATTTTGACTACAACTGGTTAAAACTAAAAATGTGTTGTTTAAATCTCTGATATCAAAGAGGGATCCGAATTTCCAAAGTCCTCATTTTTCTCTTACGGAAAGGAAAAAATGTACATAACTGTAGGCTCTCTTTCTCTCCAGATATTCCTGAATCCTACCCTTCCAGCATCCTTCACCCTCTATAAAAAATAAGTTTACTCTTCTTTCTTTAAGACAGCAGCCTCCAGAGCATCAGCTCTGCGGCAAGCACTGTCTGTACTTAGTGCATTTAAGTGAGGATTTGTATTGCACGTCTTAGAGTCATTGTTCAAGGCACTTTCCGAGTGGCTGGGGGCCCTGGCGTCGCCTGCGCTCCCGTTCATCTGGGCAGCAGGCTTCTCCTCAGCCACCGCTCCGTTTTCAGCCAGGGACCCATCTGAAGACACGGCGGACGACTTGGATTCCCCGGATCTTGACTTCAGTTCTTTGGCCACTTCTTCCGCTGAAGCAGCATAAGGAGGCTTGCCCTGGTCAAAATCAAGGACAACAAGCAATAAAGCAGCTTTGATAAACAGTGGGAGAGAAGGAATGCCTACCAAGGCCTGACACCGCCTGCTTCAGATTCAACAGCGGAATGCACGGCATGGGTGTGCTCTTCACGGTGTGTACTCGCTGCCCTTACGTACTCTGTGGGCTGCACAGCCCGTACTCTCTACACTCCCTGTGCACCTGCGCACTCTCTCTACCCTTCTCTCCATACACTCCAGTCTATGTTCTCCACAGTCTGTCTACATAGTCCGCACCCTGTATGGATTTATAGTCTGTATGCTCTATGTACTCCATACCTGAGCCTATGTTCTCTAGCACCTGCAGAGTACATACACCTACCTACTCTGGTCTGTACCTCACTCTCGTGTACGCACATTCTCTACAGTCTACACTGTCTACACTCCATACTCTCTCTAGTCTGTGCCTCTATAGTCTACACTCTAATACACTCTGTCTTATTTCTGACTGAGCTGCCACTGGCAGGAGCTTGTCTCAGCAGGTTCATCCTGGGACCCCTTCCCTCCACTTCTCTGTAGCTAATATCCTGGCCATGCAGGAGAGCCCCACTTGAGCTCTACCTAATCCTTCTGGGTAGTACCAGTTCTACCTTAACACCGCCCCTCAATAAATCCTCTCTGAAATTTCAGACTACGACTCCCCCAAATGTTCACCAACTAACACGTCTGCCTGTCACGGTCTGTGGGAGACCCATTTCTACTGGGAAATGGAGGCAAACCTAAGTCCTCTCTGAACAACCCAACAAGAAATAAGTCTAAGCTGATAATCGCCACATATGTTTGTGACTTATCTCTTCTGAACGGGTCTCTCTGCTCCTCTTAACAGATTTAAAAGTAATTCTGGAAAAATATGAACTTTTAGAGTGATTCAGCTCATGTCCTGAAAGACAAGGAAGACAGCCCGAGATCTTCCAGGTGCTTACATCTTATACCATGGGTTTCTCAGCCTGGCACCGTGACATCTTGGACCTGATCATTCTGCCGTGGGCTGTCTTGTGTGCTACAGAGTGGTGGGCATCACTGGCCTCTGCCCATTAGAAGCCAGAAGCGCCTGCAGGTTGAGCTGTGGTGATCAACAATGTCCCCCAAATAAGCCAATGGCCCTCAGGGGGGCGACATCACCAGTGGGCTGAGAACCACTGTCAGAGGCAGACACATTGCCGAAGAAAACCTTAATCGTCTTTGCCTTCAAATGGTCATCTTTCAGTGAAGAAACTAAGACCCAGAACCTGAAAGCCGCCTACAGATCTCCCAGCTCTGCATTCCTTCCCTTTCAACCCCAGACGGCAGCGTGTCTGGTCTCCAGTCTTCCCTACTCTGAAAACCAGGGTGTCTGCCTGGTTGAAAAAAAGGCCCTCCCTGCTCAGCCAAGTGGGGCTGGAGGTGCCCGTCGCCCTCGCCTCCGGCACGCCATCTTGCATGCTGGTGGTTCCTGGGTTGGTTCCCCTCTGGGCTCCATTCCCACGGGTCTTCTCACTTTAGTGTTCAATCAGAGTTCAGAAATACGAATGTGAGCTTTTCCATAAGTCAATACTACTGTCATTTTGTTGGAACCTTATAAGAAAAATAATACAAAAGTATAAGAGGGCAAAGCGGGGAAAAAGGTAACATCAAAGCTTTCCAACCTCCAAGCCCTCACTCTCTGAGGGAAAAGCCCACTTCCACTAGAGAGACATGTGCAGCAGGGTCGCCAGGGCTGGCAGCATGGGCCGGCTGACTGGGGGCTCCCCACAGTCACTGTCTGGAAACCATGGGGGCAGGTACAGACGATGCCAGCGGAGGGAGCAGGAATGCTGACTGCACCTGTTCAGAAACAGACGTGCCCTCTTTCTACAGCCAAGTCTTCCCATAAGCCTTGGCCACTACATGCCCCCCCGAAGGGCACCCCGAGCACAGGGTGGCACTGCTTCCTCCGCCCACTGACACTCGACCCTCCCGGGCGGCTGCAACACCAACAAGACAGACAGGCCACAGACGCTCGCAGGCCAGCTGCCCTTCACTATCTGTGCTTCTCAAGGGGCAAGAACACTGACGCCACCTAAAAACGAGCAACAGGAGGCACCGAGGTGGAGCCGTCAGAACACAGCATAAGAACATCAGGGAAGGAACCGCACCCCTGCGGGCCGCCGTGCCTCGGCTCCAGCACCTGACCCAGAGGAGCAGCACGGAGCAGACCAAGAAAGCCCGGAGGGGGGGTGGGAGACGGAGGGGAGGTCCAAAACAGAAACAAAGACGGCGCCGGAAACGAAGACCCAACTAGGGAAACACAACAGCAAGTGAACATCGTAATACATGAAGATGGCAAAAAGGAAGAATAGCTTAAAATCGGAAATTCAAGTCAAACCACAGTGAGATACCCAACCAGACAGCTAAACTCAAGTATGGACAGTAAGTGGCGCTGGCGAGGGCACGGAGAAACGCAGACCCTCGTGCACGGCTAGCGGGAAGGGAAAACTGTGCAGCCGCCGCAGAGAGTCTGGCCGTTCCTCAAGTGCATGAATGCAGAATGCCCACAGGTCCCAGGAATCACCCCCAGAGGAATGGGACGTCTGTCCATGCAAACACCTGACGGCAAAGGCTGTAGTGAACAATAGTGCATATCTGAAAGCTGCTAAGAGAGATACCAAAAGTTCTCATCACAAGAAAATACATTTTTGTAACTATTTGAGGTGATGCAGGTCAACCAGACTTACGGTGGCGATCACTCTGCAATATGTACACCTGGGACTAATGCCATGCTACCTATACTGCTGACATCTCAATAAAGCTGGGGAAAACCCGAACCTATACAAAGATGCCCACAGCAGCATCACTCGTAACAGCCGAAACAGTGAAAACAGCCTAAATGTCCATCAGCTGATAAATGGATACACAAGATGTGCCCCGTCCCCCGGTGGAGCGTCCGCAGCAACAAACGGAGCGACGTGCTTGCGCTGCAACAGTGCACTTCCGGGACTCGCACACAGAGCACAGCCACGGAAAGCAGGCCCGTGGCTGCCAGGGGCTGGGACGTGGCTGCTCCTGAGTAAGGGCTTTCTTCTTGGGGTGGTGAATGTTCGGGAATTAGCAGGGTTGCTGCATGCCAGTAAGAACAGACTGCACTGTCCACCTGAAGCAGGTGAGTTCTGTCTCAAAAGAAGACCCCCAGGGAGCGGAGAACATGCCAAACACCGACAAGAGACACAGGATGAGCTCCACAGGAGTGCCAGAGATGAAAGCCAGGAAGGAGAAACAAGAGAAATGAAAAACCAGTAGTCCAAGAAAACTTTCTGATGTAAGACAAGATCTGAAACTGCGTTTAGAAAGAGCACGTTGTGGCCGAGAGCACCAACCCAGAACGACCAGCAGCGGGATGCATCACTAAACCTTGGCAGAGAAACAAAAACAATTTGGGCATTTGGGCCAAAGCCCCAACGACTTCCAAGGGAAAGACAATTCTTTTATTATTAGTCTTTGACGTAAAGCTTTATGACAGAAGAAAATGACAGAACGTGCATGAGACACCTGAAGGGGAGGTAAGAACCACCGCTTTTGATTGTTAGGAAAGCAAAGTGCTTTCAAACGTGCCCTCGTTTCCACTGGGCCCTCCCTGTGAAGTGTGCTGAGGAGAGCCTCGAGGGATAGCGCTGGCAGAGGACACGCTTCCACAGAGAGCCGGGCAGATAGGCCACGGTGCGGCAGCAGGTCAAGGCTGTGTGCCGGGACAACGCGATCGGTAACAGCACAGCTACCATCAGAAACGCGAGCGCCGGGGGACGGAGCCACTGTGCATGCAGCTGGGACAAAGCCAATGACAAGTCCGGGGGCACTCTAACTCAATCATGCCCGGGTTCTCGCGGTGGAAGAAGAGACACATAGATACCAACAGTAAAGTTTAGGTCAAATTTCCAAAGTCTTAAATTTGAATTAGAAGAGTCCATATAAACTGAGGTATTTCACCGAAGAAAAGCAGCGGCATACACACGCGTGTGTCTGTGTGCACACGGTACATTCGAGTTCACGTACTTCCTCTAGCCCTGGTCACAGGAAAAGCCCAGAAACAGTGATTCAGTGTGAGGAAAGGAAGAGATTCAACAGAAGTCCTGTGACAGTAAAAGCCCTTGGTTTAAATTATAAACATCAGTGTGAATTCATGAGGATTGTATCTTAAAAAAACGTAATAAAAAGCACGCATGTCATGTGTGTGTTTCTGCACAAAGAAACAGGACTGTGTGTCCAGGCGTTTGCACACAGAACACGAGGAACAGTGACCGACCCCACGGCATCGGGGTCCATGGGCACCCAGACTGTGGTCTTGAAATGCCATTTCTTTTCATGGAGACGTGTACATGACTCTGTCCCCTCACAAGCTAGTCAAGGTGGTCCAGGAGAAGAAAAAGATTTCAGTTTTCTTCTTAAACCCTAACTGCTATTTACCTAAATAACGTTTTAGAACATAAACGCCACTGACAGCCCTGGAACACCCCCCATGCAGCTGTGACCAGGAGACCATACTCTTCGGCACCCATGACAACGGCGGCCCCACTGGGCTGAGGGGTCCCGCCTCGCGCCACCACTGTGTTAGATGCACACTCGACAGCTACAGAAACACCACAGCACTCCCCGTCTAGACCCAGGCACCGAAGGACGAGCCCACAGGCCGGGGCCCTCGGAGTGCGCCACCGCCCCGAGTTGCGGATTACCTGAATCACACCCTGGTTTTTATAGCCTCTGCCATAATACCGTCCACCTCTTCCAAACGTTCTGATCACCGGGGTGGAAATAACTCCCCTTGGACGCCTGAATGGATAAAAGATGACAGAAGCACACAGGCTTGAATCTGCTAAGACAGCTAAGGCATTTAAAATGACGTCCATCTCATGCGGTAGACTTGTGTCACACCATGGATTTATCCCAACATTCCAAGAAATCAATCTTACGGTTTTGGTCCATATCCAGTGCATTCAATTTGAAAAACAACACACTTCAAAAATGTTACTTTTTTTGAATATTGAAAAACAGTTAATTGAATAATGTGTGCATAATTATTTAATAATGGTTAAAACAACTACATAATACTATATATAATGGAATCCTTTGTAACCACAAACAGGGACATCAAAGAATGTATCTAATGATATAAAAATGTTCCTAGTAAAGTCATAATTGAAAGAAGAGGCTGTTTTCTTATTAATACAAACACATTTTCAGAACTTACCCTCTTGCTGGTCCTCCAACAGAAACTACCTGTAGGGGGAAAGGCCCACGGCCCCCACGGCCCCGTCTGCTCCCAGCCCAGTGGCCAACCACAGTGCCAGCTATCTCTAGCTTCCCTCCCTGAGAAGGTATTGGCTGGATTCCTGCAGAAAAAATAGAACAAATCTTGACAATCACAGAATTAAAAATAGCAAAAACAAGCAAGCAACTTCTTTTCAATTGTGGTTTACGTTTCATGTAAAACCCCCTTCCCTTGTTTTGTGAAGACTTATTTATTACGTAAAGTATCTATGTGCACATCATTTGATTTTAATGGTTTTTGTTTTTTCTTTTTTTTTTTTAGATTCTATTCATTTATTTGAGAGAGTGAGAATGAGAGAGAGAGAGCACATGAGAGGGGGGAGGGTCAGAGGGAGAAGCAGACTCCTTGCCAAGCAGGGAGCCCGATGCAGGACTCGATCCAGTGACTCCAGGATCATGACCTGAGCCGAAGGCAGTCGCCTAACCAACTGAGCCACCCAGGCGCCCTGATTTTAATGGTTTTAACTGTTGTTAAAAATACACCTGAGAGTAAGCAAACATGTTGGCTATTCATAGAACTCATGGCAACTGAAAAGCTACAAATGCAAACTGTGCAAGGCTTTTAGCCTGAAATAGGTTCAAGAAAGTGCTACCACTGGGTGCTCAGGAACCCCCTTCACCACCAAGGTGGACACCTGCAAACTCAATGTTTTCTCTTCCCGTAACTGCTTCCAAGTCTCCTGCCTTCACCAAACATTACAGAAGTTAACCAGTAAACGTGGCTGTTATTTCTCACTGTATTGTTAAATTAGAATTCCTTTACGTGGGGTCACAAACATCCACTGTATTCATTAACTTCTATTAGCTACATACAGCCTGCATTTTCTAAGGTTTTCTGACTAAACTGAGAAAATTCTCAACTAACTGACAGCAAAACTTCTGATAAAAACCAAGCAGAACAGAACCTCAGGCTTCTTCTTTCCTGGCAGATGGAATGGGTTCTAACACACTCTCCATCATCCAGGTGTTCAACGTGACAGTTGGCTGACACACAGCACTGCCCCCCAAGCAGATCTACGACAAGCCTCACATTCCTAACAGCCACACTGAAAAAATACAAAAACAGATGAAACAGGTTTTGATAATGTTTTATTTGACCCAATATATCCCAAATAGTATTATTTCAATGTGTGATCAATATAAAAACTACTAATGAGATATTTTGTATTCTTTTTTCTATGTTAGGTCTAAAATTGGATGTGTATATTGTGTTTAGGGCCCAGCTCAGCTTGGACGAGCCCAGGTCAAGTGCTCAAGAGCCATGGTGGCCGACGGTTACTCCACTAGACAATGCAGAGCTGAGCTCCAGACACAATTTGGGGGAAGTTATGAAACAGGTTCCCCTTGCCATTTCAGCCCAAGAAACAACTACTTTTTTTTTTTTTAAGATTTTATTTATTTATTTGAGAGAGAGCAAATGAGAGACAGAGAGCATGAGAGGGAGGAGGATGAGAGGGAGAAGCAGACTCCCCGCCGAGCAGGGAGCCCGATGCGGGACTTGATCCAGAGACTCCAGGATCATGACCTGAGCCGAAGGCAGTCGCTTAACCAACTGAGCCACCCAGGCGCCTCTCAAGAAACTACTTCTGACCCCACAGTGTCCATAGCCACCAGCCCACCCAGAGTTGTATCCCAACTGCACACTGACATGAGTGTCCAGACAAGGGGTGCACGGAGCTGAAGCCAATGGTGAAGCAGAGAGCACGAGTCACTGCACGTTGCATGGCGTGGGCAGGAAGAAAAGCGCCGGTGGGAGGCAGGAGAGGGGCATGCGGGGCCGGTGAGGGGGAGAAATGGCCCCAGAGCCCTGTGGGGGGGTAGGGGGCGCTGCACTGGCCTGCAAGTCTTTACTGCTCCAGAAGAGCTCTCCCTCCAGCCCCAAGGAGCTGAGCTGGAAAAACATCCCTGGGCAGGAGAGAAAGACTTGCCTATCCTAAAGTTACTCAAAAATGTATCTGAAGAGCCCTGTAATGTGGATGGGATGGCCGGGTCTAACTCTGCAGTCCCAAAATACAGGACATGTGACAAAGCTACGAGTCACAAGCTCTAATTACAGCAAAATCACAAGACGTTATTTCAAAACTAAATGTTAAGACTTTTTTCTCTCTTGTAAGACTAACACATACAAGAAGAGAAGCAAAGGGAATTTAAAATAAACTCATTTATATATGTGGTATTAGAACTTTCTTTAAAAATGTTTCCTATGAACCAGTCTGTGGAAAGTTTTTGTGCCAGGAGTTCTGCTACGGCCTCGGAACCTTCTACACCAGCTCGTCCTCTCTCGCCGGGGGAGCAGCCCACCAACGGGCACCGTCAGGCAGCCTGTCCCAGGACAGGAGGCGATGCTGGGGCCGGGCGCACAGGGCCATGTGGACACCCGATGGCCCCGCTGCAAGGCAGAGACCTGGGGGTGGAGGGGGCTGGAGCGGGCCTAGCGGAAAGGATGTGGTGCCGGGCCGGGACAGCAGAGGGGGGCCAGGCGGGGCAGCGAAGCTCTAGGAGAAGGCATGGCATAATTACCACCCTGCGACTTGCTAGTCCTGCTGCTGTCACCGCCGGAGAAGGCTCCGCAGTGCCCCGCTGCCGTTGCCACTCGGAAGGCACGGTAAGCGCCTGTCGCTACAGTCTCCCCATAGGGGCCTCCAAAGCCACAGACTCCTGTGGGACCCGGGTGGAGAGAGACGGAGAAGCCATGAGGAGCAGGTTCGGGGGGAGCCGCCGGTGGACTTCTGGGCAGAGCGACCCCGTCTCCTTCAGCTGCTGCTCCCACACCACCAGCTGCCAGGAAGGGGGTCTCCCAGCCCCCCTCACCAGCACTGGAATAACTCTGAACTGTCAACCACAGGGGCTCAGCCACTGGCTGAGGGGGAGGGGGGGAGGGGGAGGGGGGAGGGGAGGGTGGCCTTGGCGGAGAGGACTCCTCTGGCACCCCAGACGTGAGCCGACCAACCCTAACACCTAATCTCTGCAGCAGGTTGTATTTCCCTCTCTCCCTTCCTCATCGCGGCTTCGGGAGTCGAGTCTGCGCTGGTCTCTCCTGAAAAGCTGGTGCTGCAAACTTCATCACAAGCCTGACGATTAATTACCAGTTCCCAGCACAGCAAGACATGGGCCACCACGGGGCTACACATGGTGCACATGGCATGTGCGCCTGTCCCCCCACACTGCCGGTCCCTCCCGAAAGCGCTTGCACACTCACCTGCAAAGCCCCGCCCCCGGCCCTGAGCCGGGGGGACGGGCCCGAAGTGCCGGGGGTACACGGAGGCAGGGTAGAAAGGCAGCGCCGCGGGCGGCGGGAAGGGAAGTGGGTGGCTCTGCCGGGAGAGGTTCAGCCCTTCCAGGATGCTCTGCCGCATCTTTTCCACCTTGGCAGCTTGCTCAGCCTGCAAGTCAAGTGCCGGCACGTGAAAACGTGGCTCACAAGGCTTCACTTGAATTGGAACGGACGGGACAGAGTGAGACACGCCAACTGCCAGGACACGTCTGCATACTTCCCACAAGTCACGGTCTGCGTAGCCACACTTCGTACGGAAGGCAAGCAAGACTGAAAACGCAATGAACAGATACCTCTCGCTCCCATGACCTCGATCCCAGACAAACATCAACTAAAACCCCGGCTTTCTTGGCTTATTTCCAGGCAAAAACCATTTACTACAGGAATTCTTTTTTTTTTTTTTTTTTTTTTTTTAAAGATTTTATTTATTTATTTGAGACAGAATGAGAGAGAGAGAGAGCTCATGAGAGGGGGGAGGGTCAGAGGGAGAAGCAGGCTCCCCGCCGAGCAGGGAGCCCGATGCGGGACTCGATCCAGGGACTCCAGGATCATGACCTGAGCTGAAGGCAGTTGCCTAACCAACTGAGCCACCCAGGCGCCCCACAGGAATTCTTAATTGAAAGTGCTGTTTTGGTTCTGGAAACCAGCGGCTGAGTCCAGACAGGTCACGCTACAGCGCAGACAGTGCCCACGGACTGAGCGCTCAGGCCGGTGTGTGCTGCGCATGATACCGAGCACTCTGAGACACAGTGGCCGCACTGGGGTGAGACAGGGAGCTGCCCGAGGGGGTCACGTCACAGAGGGTAACGTCAACCACACAGACGCGCCCAACACTGCTCGTGTGCATCAAATTCACTGTGAAAAAACACCTACAACATTCGCCTGGAGTGTCTTTCGTTAATAAATACATAAAGACATACAGCAACACCAATTCTTGATCCGAGGCTCTGAAAACCCGCACACCCCATGAATCTGTCTTCAGACTGAGGCTGACTTGGGAGCCATGTGGCTCGGGGAGAATACGTAGTTAGAAGCCTGCAGCAAACGTGAGCCTCTTTCATGCAATGGGACAAGATCACCTGACAGCCGACTTCACCTTATGCTTAAACCAGGATTTCACACAAGCATGGTCCCTCCTTATCCACAAGTTCCACGTCTGTGGATTCACCTATTGCTGAAATGTATCTGTAACCCCGAATCAGTGCTCGTGACCTTCTCGTGGCGATCCGCAGACCCGTGCAGAGCAGGGTGAGGTGGGAGGTGCCACCAGGGCTCTGCCATCCTGTTTCAGATTTTACACCGTCTACTTAGTGCCACGTTTCTGTGTTTCTGTGGGTGATTCTGCTGTTTGAAATGGGCCCGAGCATCGTGCTGTGTGCTGGCTCGTGTCCCTAAGTGCCAGGCTGTGGGATGTGCCTTGTGGAGAAAGCCCGTGTGTCACATGCACTTTGTTCAGGCTGTTAGAGTGCTACGGCCGTGAGGACAATGTGAGTGAGCAATATATGTCCATCGAGATGTCTGGCAACAGAAACACACATAAACAAGGCAGCGTATGGAGCTGCTGACAGAGATGTGGCCAGAGGCCGGTAGAAACCCAGCCCCGTATGACCCCCAGGAGCAAGGTTCAGTGTCTGGTGACTGAGTGCTCAGGTAGGTACAGCACGCCACCTCTACATCCGGAGCTCGGCACCCGCGGCCTGCACGGTCACTCACGCACACGCGGGGCTGGCCCGGGCTCAGGAGCCAGCGCACGTTCCTGCATCCTGGTTTGAGGCGGCCAGCCCCTCCTCTCTGCCCCCCACCGACGTTCCCCGCAACTGACCTGACCATCACAGAGGTCGATGAGTGGGGTCTTTTCCCGGCTTGCTTTGAGGAGCTTGGACTGGAAGAGCTTCCCATCAAAATACATCCAAGGGCAGCAGTGCTCCCAGGGCACCGGCTGGCCACACGCGTCGTTCGCAAACAGGGCCATGTCCACACCACTCATGAAGAGAGCTGACAGCTGAATGCCTCGGGGGTCGAGGTTCTCAATCTTTAAACGGAAAAGAGTGATTTCCGTGGAGTAAGAGCACGACAGGCCCCGCTTCTCGCAGCGTCTGACTACAGCTCTCCACAGTTAACGTGGACACCCCTCCACCAAACGCCCCTAAGCACAGTGACCCTAGCGCTGGCCTACCTGAGCACAGACTTTTTATGTTACTTAACGGATTTACGTTTAAGACACCGCTGTATAAACATACTGCTTATTTCAATGTGGAACTGTAAAGCATTGTACCAGCGCACAGTGAGACCGCGCTGTGGCTGACGCCACACAATAACAGACTACCAGGAGTCTCCTTAGCGCTCAGGAAGTCCACAACTCACGCATGACAACAAGTCACACTGCAGATCCTACATGCTGCCAACGTAGGAACAGAAAGATTATAACAAGGAACATTCTAGTAAGATTCTACATTTTTCAAGTCATTATATTAAAAAAGTACTCAGTATAATTTCATTCTAAAACCTGTACTTCATGTTTGTATCATTTTATATGTTAATGTTTTAGATAGCAACTCATTAATGAGACTGTCAAATGTTTCGGGAGAAATGGATAGCTTATAAATGGAGAACACAACAACAAAAACACTGTGTCTGGACCATGCAGACTATCTCTCCTGGCCCCCCCGCTGGTGCTGCCGCCCTCTCTGCTCGCACCTGGTGCGCTGGGCAAGGAACACTGACAGATACAGTCAACTCTTGATCGTCTGTCTACGAAGGACCTGGTTTGTGGATTATCCAGAACCGAGCTCTCACTGTCTGGCTTCTGTCTTCCTGCCCTGCATGCTTACTTTCTAAGGTGATGCTGTCCCAAGAATGCATTCTTTACGGGGCACCCACTAAGCAATGCCTAAAAGTGGCAGGTGCCCTGGCTTTTCATTAAAAAGGGAAAAGGTCATGCTCATGCCAGAAAATGATGAATTTATGAGCATCTGCCATTTCGTGCCAACATCCCCACAATCAGCTAACGCCGTTTTCCAACCTCTGTTTTTTGGATTTTCCCAAACCTGGAAAAGCCTGTCCATGCCCGCAGCCTAGCCCGCCAGCCCCTGCTTTGGGAGCGGCTTCTCTGGAGCCTCCAGCCTCACTGGGAGGGATACCGTGCTCGGCTGAGGGCAGGCAGGGCTGCCTGATGGGGCTGGGTGCATTTTTATATTTATGAGCAGAAAACACAGAAAGAGAGGAACAAAATGGAGAAAGAATTCATTTGAAGTGGAAAAGTCCCTTCCCCTCTGAGAGTCTCGAAGCAGAAAGTGGGAGTGCTTCCTCCTGGAAAGCTGACCCTGGGAATGTGGCCTCGCAGTGAGGGGGCCACGGGGAAGCCAGGGGTGGCCAGTGTTGTCCCGCAGGGCAGCAGTGCCTTCTGGGGAAGCTGCTGCCAGCGCCCGGTCCCCGGTGGTGGCCACGTGCACACGCCACCCCTCCCGTGCAGGACGGAGCCCCCGCCGCCTGGCGGGCAGACGTGGAGGGCTCTCCCGGGCAGCTGACGGGAGGTGTGGGGAGTTGGCCTCACCCACACACATATCTACTTATTCTAAAAAGACTCACCATCAGTGAAAGAACCGTTTGCATGGGTTTCAAAAATGATTATCAAGTCATTTAGTTTTACTAACAACTACCATAATTTCACAGAAAAAATTCTCAAATAAACGCTGTTTAAATAATGTAAATAAAATCTCAACTGCTGTGCAGATCTTGCCTCGTCCAAACAGTTTTCTAAATTACTTCACACAGTGTTTTGTATTTCTTTCCCTACATGCTAATTACACAAGTAACGCCACGTAACACCTCCAGGGACCGTGACACGTACGTATCGGGTACTGCGGTGCGCACTTTCACGTGCCTTATCTCGTTTACGTCTCGACCACTGTGCGATACACACACCTCTCGTAGCACTCCACTTTACAGAGTGGGACACGGAGTCACAGAGTGCTCAGGGTCCTAACACCGGTCATCGGCAGCACCGGAGTCTGATCCCTGGGTCGCGGGTATAGCTGCGATAGCTGCATCCCAGCCTCACTCCCTTACACCCAGGAAGAGAAAATCGTCAGCAGTATCCAAAGTTCCTCAGCCAGAGAAAGTGACACAATTCTCTGACTTTATAGGAAATACAAATACGGAATTCAATCTCTGCCCAATTCGCTCAAGAACCAAATGCCAGTCAGGCTGCCCCGCCCAGCACCTCTCTGCTGGGCCGCAGACCCGTCCTCTGATTGGCCATGTTCACCTGCACGCACCCTGACTCTTGCAGGCGCCACAGGGGCCTGATCCAGTCGTAGAGCTCCTCCTCCTCCATCTTTTATGTTCTGCACTGAGTAGGCAAAACTGTTACAAGAATTTAAAGCAATTATAAGGACATCAAGAGCAGGAGAGAAAGAAACTGGATAAATATCGAGCCTGTACAAAAGTCCTTCTCCCGACCCTTTCCCCGCCTTCCTCCAGGCACAGGGTCAGTGCTGATTTACCTTCACCACTACCTTCATGCGGGCAGCCTAAGAGAAGCACCTAAAAAATACAGGAGGGAAAACAAGGGCCGTTGATCCCTGCAGACCACGTCTGCGAGGAGCCACGCCGGACACGCAGCTGTTCACGGTCACGGCGGGCAGACTGAGCACCCACAGACAAGCACTCTTACAAAGTCACTCTAAATTAATGCTTTCAACATCTTTCCCCACCAAACCTCCCATCAGAAAAGCCAACGAGAGGCCAAAGTCAGAACTGGGTCTTTTATTTTTCTTCTCCTTTTTATTCTAAAAAGCATAGAATGGACAAAAGTGGGAGAAAAAAAATAGGGTCTGGGCAATCCACAAACTGGACAGAGGCCCCTAAGACAACCACCAAAATCAAGAGTTGACTATATCCCAAACAGTGAAATGGCGTTGCATGGAAAAGCATCATCCTTGCTTTCGATATATAACAAATTTTAATGGTTAAATGAAAAAGCAATTTAAAAATTAACTTTTCTATCACTGAATTTTAGGACTCTCAGCTTTGCCTAGGGATTTCTGTAGCATTTAAATAGTGATTATTCCTATCAATTCTCAATCTGATAGCTGAGAGAATCCTCAATCTTAAAAAAAACCAAAAACAAAAAACTACCTTTCTCCCCAGTGAATACTATTTCCCCCTTCTAGCTCTACGGAATCTGGGCTGCTTGGGAGTGAAGTGCCAGCAGTGCAGGCCGTCCTTGAAGGGAAGGCGGACCTCCAGACCAGCAAGAGCCGAAGGGACAGTGGCGGGCCTCAAGTCACTGCACATAAAATGGGTCTTTCTAAACACAGCTCTAGAAACACCTGGCTTCAGATGAAGGATCAGGAGAAAACCATGAAAGCACTAAGACCTCAAAAGAACCAAAATGAAAGCTTAGAGTGTGGCTGTCTTTCAAAAGTTACACCCTGTGTGTTGATCCAAAATGAAAAGGATATGGGAGAGAAGATGAACTTTGAGGAAAAGCAACTTGATGGTGAGTAAGGCTTGGTGGGCATACCTGATACCTGGCGGTCTGATTTTCAGAACTGGGATGTCAATACTGATGTAATAATCTAAATAAGAGAAACAGGAAGTAGAGGTAGAGGGATGGCACCACACGCTAGTCAAAGTATTCACAACACCCCTGAGCACAGGCTGGGGACGAAGACAGAGCTATGGCACCACCAGCCGGGGGCACGCAAGCGAGAGCCTGCGCTGAGGGCCAGCCTTTTGGGGACACCCAGCCAAATACTCTAGAACGAAAACTTAAATTCAAAAACATTACAAATGAAAATAATTTCTGTCTAACAAACAGAAAAGCTTGATCTGCAAAGTAAAGAATATAATTTGGGGTGGGTTCTAAGTTTTGTTGTCTTATTTCTTAGCTTGTGTCGAAGTCATCAGAAGCCTAGGGCGACCACGTGTGACCCAGGGCTCTGCACAGTCGAGGGCCACTCAACACCAAATTACTGAATATAACTAAATAATTCAGGGGAACCAGACATTGACTGGGCCCCAACTGTGGAATACTGAGTATCTATAAAGCGAGCCCCAAACAGCCCTGCAGGGAAAGAATGCCTTCATAAAGAATGGCTAAAAGATCTAAAAGTGAAGGCAATTTGTCAAAAGAGATTATTTGATTACAAATCAAGTATTAAAAAACAAAAACAAAACAAAAAAAAACTATGTCAAAGGAAAAAAAACAAAAACCCTGTACATTAAAAAGAAAAGGTAGATCCACTGATTTAGCTAACTCTGGAAAGTCTTAAACTTTCTAAAGTTTAGTACAGACATTATAGAAAGCGAGTACAGCTGTGCGAACACAGCGACTAACCCAAGTGCACTGAAAAGATAAGCACCCCGAAAAATCAGGGGACCACTTGGAGAAAATTAACGTTGCCAAAACAATAAAGAACAAAAGGAGTTACTGGAAGGAAAACTTAAAAGGAATACGATGTTAAATGCTAAGCAAAAGGGGCACAGGGATGATGGCGTAACACTGTTCCTCAAGTGGCCTTTTAAAGGGGTTTACAATCGAGGAGGGCCAAGACTATTTTTTAGAGAAAACGAATGCTGTTATTAGGAACAACAGAACGAAATGAGAAAAGAATCCTGGCCAGATGTGAGAAAATCCTGAAGACCAAGCCCTCCCTGGGGTTCGGGGTCCCCACCTGAAACAAAAGCAAGTTTACTTCCTGATGTGAAAATAAGAGTAAACGCCCCCTGGTAACGAGGGAAAACCTCTATCGGACAGAAGTAGACTTGACCGTTTCCATCACCGGGAAGGATACTGCCTTTGCCCTGAAGGCTCCCAAGTCCGCAGCTCAGTTTTCTAGTCTAGCGCTCTGAGCGGCTCTGCCCGGTGAGGTCAGCCCTCATCACAGAAGTCCGAAGCAACGCTTCCCAACACAAGGAATGAGGCTTGTCCATTACCTTGAGCTCCTGCAGCTGGTCAGGCTCATAGAGTTTGGGGGACAGCGCCTGAGCCAGGAAGGCGTCCAGCTCCTGGCGACGCAGGATCCGTGCTCCAGGCCACTGCACCATATACCTATAGGTGGACAGAGAGGGTCTGGGGTCAGGATGGAGCGGTCACCAGTCACACACACAACCTGGCATCCAGGTTCTAGGGACACTCAGATGACATGCGCTGGGCGGGGGGGACCACCGAGAGTTCTCCCCCAGTGTCTTTATGCGCACTGCATGACACCAGCTACAAACGTGTGTCTCATCACCTGGGCTCAACACAGTGTTTGCTTTCAGAGTGATTAAAATAGCACACCACATCTGCACACGCTGCAAAGCGGCTGCTCAGTGATTTCTGGTACAACTTCACTCTGGTAAGGTATTCAAACCCTGAAAATACAAGGTAAGCACCAATTTACATGATTTATTTATTTCAATTCAAGACCGGATACCTGGAAGGCAGACTCTAGGTCCAAATAAAAAAGACGCAGCTTCTGATGAAGAGCGAGTGTTGCGGGAGACCTGTGCACGCCAGAGGCTCCCACACTGCAGGAGAGCGCCAGGGGAGGGGAAAGAGCGGGGCCCAAGGGACCAGAATGGACACCACGGCCTCCAGACCAGTGCCCACAACCCTTGGACACGCTGACCTCCCGGGGGCAGCTCTGGTGTGAGCAGCTGGAGGTGAAATCGACTTTTATTTTAAGATTTTTAAATTTTTATTTATTTGACAGAGAGAGCACAAGTAGGCAGAGTGTGAGGCAGAGGCAGAGGGAGAAGCAGACTCCTTGCCAAGCAGGAAGCCCGATGCGGGGCTCATTCCCAGGATCCTGGGATCATGACCTGAGCCAAAGGCAGACGCTTAACCGAATCAGCCACCCAGGCACCCCTGAAACCAACTTTTAAATCTGAAACATCCATCTGCGCCATCTGCCTGGGAACCGCCAGGCATCCATGGTCTTCTTCCTTACTCACCTCGCCACAAGCCCTGCCTCCATGACAACCCCAGCCCCGGCTTGAGGCTCCGCAAGAGCCCGAGGGCCCCAGCCCTGCACTTGGCAAACCTGAAGGACGACCCAGTCAAGTTGCCGCTGATTGCTAAAAATAACCTGGGGTGACAGACCCCTCTGTGACCTCTGATGGGTGGCTCAAAAAGAGCAGATACAGCCGTGACATGCCTCACAAAGCTCCTTCCAGTCCTGTCTGCTGAGGAAGTTCTCTCAGAGCTTAAAATCTAAGTCAACAAAAGCAGGAACAAGGTGGTGTGGAGCCCTATTTTGGTAATAATCAATATTCATCCACGGGAACGTGAGTGAACAGGCAACAAAGGAGGTTCCATCCAGCAGATTAGGAGAAGTATTTTCAATAAAAACCGGTACCAGGGACCGGTCTACACGGGCACATACCACCTCCAAGCCCCGCGGCCCCAGCAACCCCAGGGCAGGGGCCACCCCGCCCCACCTGAGAGATGGGGACACGGCGGCAGAGCTTACGCGCTTTGCAGGAACATTACATGGTGCGAGGAGGAAATTTCAAGGCAAACAAACGGTAGACGCTGCATCTGTATGGTATTTAGATTTAGCTGGATGTATTTAACGGAGATGTAAGCTTCACTTCGTTGAGCGGTCGATGTCCGCAGGGACGAACACCGCACCCCTGCAGGGGGTGGGTGCCGTGTGCCTGGGGGACTACGGTCTGCGTCAGGGCTCGATGCGAGACAGCGGGTGTGCACGAAGGCCCCCACTCGGACAGCAGTGGCCGTGGGAAACACTGCTCCGTGTACAAACTCCAGCTGCACACCTGGCTGCTCTTGTATCGTGATGAAACGCGCAGAACACGAGACCTGCCATCGTGAGCACATGCACGTGGACAGCGCTGGCCTAAGACCCGCTCAGCGTTGTGCGCCCACCAGACACAAACACCTCCCCCAGCACCCCTCCCCCTGTTCCTTTTAAAATGATGAATGAGAAAAAAGGCCGTCTTGGGGACAGACTGGTTTTGTTGGCAGCAAAGACTCTCCAAAGTCAGTTTAGCTAAACAACAATGTTTTTGGTTAGAATCCCTGGTATGTCCCCCGTTTGGCTTTCTATTCACATTTTCACAGAACCAGCATTCACCTCTCTCTTTCTGGATACACAAGGGAGCGAGGCATGTGCAGAAAGGTCGGACTCAACCACACCACACAGGCCATGCCCACAGTCATCAGTAAAGGTGACGGACAACGGCCTGGCCTGCTCCCCCACCTGCCACGCCACTCCACACGAGCAGACAGTGGGAGGCTGTCTGTGGGGCCAGGCAGAGGCAGGTCCCTGTGTGACCCTCCTGGGAAGGCTATGCTTCCTAGGGCGCGGGCACAGCTGCCACCAACTGTCTGCGTCTCGCTTGGGGGCTCAAGCCCTCCACCCCCTTATCTACCTACTGACCTGAGTCCCACCAGGACTGAAGCCAGCCCGCTGCTCAGGAGAACGTGAGCTCTCTGGGATGAGGGCCTGTCTTGGCTGTACGCTGGGAAAGCCGCCTTCCGCCCTGTTCTGAACACTCGCTCCACTCCCACACTGAACCTCGGCTCAGGTGTGCACCCCACCCCCATCCCCCCTTCGTGAGCATGGTTCTAGAGATGTGGCTGCCATCCTCCCATCCCCCACTGCGGTCACAGTGTCAAGTGCCCCAGAAGGGACACAGGCATCAAGATCCTGGAGGCAGGAACAAACCTCACTGGAAAGAGACACTGGAACACACGGACCGAGAAACAGTCTAGTCAGGGGCGGACGAGCGGCAGCCAAGGTCTGGGAACCCATTTGTACGGACAGCTTCCTGAAGCTGCCGCCCCGTTAGTTCACGTGCTGTCTACAAGACGGAACATCTGCAGACAAGCCAGTGTTCGCTCCGCATCAACCCAGGGGAAGCCTAGACGCTTCAAGGACTGGAAGAGACTCGGCAGCTGAACGCAAGCACGAGCAGAGATCTCCTGTTGCTGATGCACATCACTGGACAGCAGGCAAAATCTCACAGAGACATATGCACGAGCTGAACTAAGATGACTTTTCTGATTTTGACAGTGTCTTTGTTTTTAGAAACACACACCCAAGAGCTCAGGGACAGAGGCATCGCACCCACAACTTCCACTCAAGGGCGTGTGGAGGGAGTCTGGGTGAAGGACAGCCGCAAACTCCTCAAACCCCTCTCACAATTTGCTCAAGTTCGAAGTTATGCAAAACAAACGAACAAAACCCAAAAAGGAAAAACAAGGAAAGAGAAAAAGAAAGGGAAGCCCTGTGGCCGACCCCCAGCCCTGCCCCACGCGGCCACCACAGCCAAGGGTTAGCGGCAGCACTCCCGCAGCCTCAGGCTTACGCGCCCCTTCTTGCTGCCGATGTCGCCGTCTGCAGCAAACTAACCTGCTCTCCTTGGATTTGCAGATCACTGGCCTTGAGGGGGAAGGACCAGTCTCTCCCAAGAGATAAGGCCAGACCACATTCGAAAATACCTGCCACGGATGCCAGCAAGTCTGTCAGGGTCCCGTGGACATAGAGCCGACTGCCTGGGCACCGTGTCTCCCGCTCGCAGCCCCCTCCCCATTCCCTGCACCTCCCCCTCTAAGACCCTCCCGCTTGGCCTGGACGGGGACGGTGGCCTTCCAGACTTTAGTCCACCCTCTTCCCCGGTTGCTGGCTTTCTGAATAAAGCGACCTCTCTTTTCCCACCATGACTTGTCTCTCGAGTGTTGATTTTTGAGAGGGGAGCCGCCGAACCGGAGTTCAGAACCGGTTCTGTCCAGGAACGGTCATCTGCTGGGCACCCACAGGGCCTTATCACCTCCCCTCCCGGGACCTAGGCCCGACCCCAGGGCCTCAGGAGCACACATCAACCCTGACCCCTCCTCCTGGCCCTTCCATGCACCACCCCCTCCAAACTGTGAGGCCTCGACTCAGCCCACCCCCATGACCTGAGGTCGTACCGTGGAGCCACAGGGGACCATGCAGTGCCTCTGTCACCTGCCTGTCCCCAAGCCCAAAATGCAGAAGGTAGAACAGACTCTCCTAGTGGAAGTGGACCAGCCTGCTTACAGGAGGCCCCCAAGCCCCCGGGGACTTGTCCTGTGAACCGCAGTCTCTCACCTCTTCCTGACTTCGTCTCCTCAACCAGCTCTACCTCTACAGGACCTGAAACCGTGAGAGGCTCTCCACGCAAGAAACCCCAGGTGTCTGCCCATCTCCACAGCCAAGCAAGGCACCTGCCTCCCACCAGAGTGCTAGAGCCTCTTGTGACATGGCCAGTCACATTTACTAATCGTCCCAAGTTCTAAAATGAGTATATTTTCTATAAACAACCATAAAGATTGTCTTAAAAATGGGGACCAGGACAATCCTGAAATCTGGAAGACTTTACAAAGGCCTGGGGTGATGGCCAAGGAGTGGCCACGAGGACAAGGACAGAGACCAGGAGAGGAGGGCAGCCTTGGGTGCGGCAGGTGGCATCCTCTCTCCAGGTTGATGGGACGGTCAGCTGTCCACTGGGGTAAAGGCCACACACCAATTCAAACTTGGAAGAGAGAAATACAATCAACTAAATTTGTTCTTGCTAATTTGATCTTAGAGCATCGAAAATCTTCATCTCTAATGTTTGGCTCCATATATATTTACTGATAAAAACAGGTCCATAAATGAATTTTCCATTTGAGGAAAACAGAAGACTGGAAACAAAGATCTAGTCTCTCCCACGAACCAATCCTCAATACGCTTGTGCCAACCCCAGTTTAGAGAAGGAGAGGCTTCTACATGAGTCACTGACCTTAAAGCCTGTGATGAATTTAAGAAACGTCAGGAAATGAACACTCGACTAAAGCTCTGTCCCGTCCTCAGCCCAGGGTGAGAAACAGGGGAGTCAGGGGCCAGGGAGGAGGGACACACAGGGCTGGACCCCCAGGTTCTGATGCCAGGCTCAGAGGCCGCCCCGTGGGAAGGGTCCAAAGGCATGCGGCACCTGCTTACCAGAAACACCCTGGGAGGGCCTGGGAGGCCGTCTCCACCCCTAGGAAGCAGGGCTGCCTGGAGAAAGAGAAGGGTGGTGCTCCTGGGATGATGGAGACCCATCAGGAGAACACACAGGCCAGCCTGACACGGCCCCAGCCAGTGACAACGAAGCACCAGATTTCGTGAAGGCAGGAGTGGCCTAGGGGCCCCTGAAGAAGGCAGAAGCTGTGAGTCCACGGAGGTCTGAGGAGGAATGGAGTGCTTACACAAACAGCCTCCCACGGAACGTGTTCTAGCTACACAGGGGACACAGCGGCCCCACTGGAGAAGCCTGTGGACACCTGCCCCGCCTCACGGTCAGGGTGCAGGCACACAGCCCCTGCAAGACCACAGCAACTGAGGGGCCGCTGCACCTTCCAGGGTTTGGCGGAAAAACCAACAGGACTTTACCTCCAAACACAAACAGAGGCTCTTAAACGGACCCTGAAGTTAGACAGAAATAGGCATGATGTTGATCCTGATGACTACATTGTGCTTATATCAGAAAATGCCCTTGTTTGTTCGAAAACCACACTCCAGTATGTGGGTTAAAAAAAGGCTCTATTTTGCCCACCCCCATCACCTCCTGCTCTGCAACCACCAGTTTCTTCTCCGTATTAGGAGTCTGTGTGTGTGGTGAGCACTGATAATGCACACGACTGTTGAGTCAATACGTTGTACGCCTGAAACTAATATAATGTACATTAATTATACTTCAATCAAAAAAATTAAACTCTTAAAACAAAAAAAGCTCTTCGTACTGTACTTGCAACTTTTTCCTAAGTTGGAAATTGGTTCAAAAAAACCCCTCAAAAAACTAATGAACCTAGTTCAGCTATGCATGCCAGCACGAACTAACTCCCAACACCAACAGTGTCCACACAGGCATCCGGGACCTGCTGGCTGAGGGCATGCCAACATGCAGGCCCAGATCCGGGTTTTCGATCCCTCTCCAAGGGGCAGGAGCCAGACCCCTGGAGAAGGCAGGGTCCAGAGCGAAGCAGGCATCTTGTGGTACCAGAAAGCAAGAATGTGCTGGGGGCACAGAGGACACAAGAGCCCACTGAATGAGCCCCGAGGCCTGAGCTGGAACAATCTGAGCAACCAAATAAACAAGGATACATCAGGTTATGACCCTAGGAATAAAACAGATAACCACAAGTCCGTACCGATCTACACATGATTAAAAGAGCTACCTCTGCCCTTCAGAACTCCAAACGACACATAACACGCACAGCCTTCAACATCTCTAACGTTTAAGGGAGAAATTCTGTTTAAAATCAGTATGATGTTTACATGCAGTACACACACACAGCCATCCCATCAACAAGCCACACAGGATCAGTTCCGACGCACACTGCATCTCCATCATGCGAACACGGGATGGGGACTGCTCCGCATTCACACGCACGGCGTCTGGGGCGCCGGCCCGCCTACCGTAGGACGCAGCACAGCACCGTGAGGTGGGTGGGCACGCTGGCCGGGTTGAGCATGGCGGGCGTGTCTGACCTCATACAGGCCAGGAAGGCCCTCATCCTGCGGTTCTTGTCTTCCACCGCCTTCCCCAGCCACAGCCGCTTCAAGTTGGGGCAGGTCCACTCCCTGAAGGCAAGCGCTTCCACCAGCTCTGGCGTCTGCGGAGATTTCCCCTTGTAAGCTGCCCACTCTTTAATGATCACAGGCGGAACTGGAGGAGGGAAGAGCAGAGGAGAACCATTTACGCCCAGCTCAGCCACTGGGAGCCGAAACATATCCAACCCTCCAACAATTACAGTCTGCAGATGCCACCGCTCACACGTCAATGCATTCTCTCATCAGCAAGCCACCGGCCACCAGTCCTCGGGTCTAGAACGTTCTGTCCCCTACGCACTTTCTTGTGGCTCAATCAGATTTCCATTCAGGCCACTGGTAAATTTCTCCTCAATCAAATCATGACTTGATTTCCCCATACAACTAAGATGTACAAATCAAGGATGTTGGAAAAAATTTATTAAGTCTGTTACGTTTTAATATTAACAACTGGTAAAATTTACAGACGTATATGATTATCACGGAAATCCAATTTAGACAGCTAATCTTTTTCTACATAGACACTTTCACTATCAGATTTGAGAAAACAATCCGCACTTGGTGCCACTTCACTGGGAGGTCCCCTTTTAAACTGTGTTTTTAAAGATTAGTAAGAATAAGTGCCCTGCAGTGAGACCCTAAAAGCCCAGTAAGGCGGCAAACTGAGGCAAGATTCAGTGTCTTGAAATCCCAGGTGATGTCAGCACATGGTAATTCTATTCAGGAAGACTGAAGACAAAGCATAATAAAATTCCCCATTTCGCCTCCAAAAAGGCAAGAAGGTCTAAGCTGATCTAATACGAAACAGTGGCCTCTTCCCCATAGTTGTCTTACCACTATTCGAGTCCATTAATTCTTAAAGCACAAACAAAACAAGCACCTCTTCCCACATACATTTAAATCCAATAAGAGAAAAGTGTGACAGGGGAGTCACGGTGAAGACATGGCACACCACAGGGACCGCGTCCAGTGTCCCCTCGCTGCACTGAGGGGACAGGCCGATGCTGGGCTTTGGGTGTGCGTTTCCCGGGCAATGAAAGCTCACTTGGGCTCATGACTGCTGGAGCAGAAGTGGGAACCAAGAAGCAGCCAGCGTGACCCACCCAGAACCAGATGGCACTGGCACTCCACTGTCCTCTTCCACAAGGCCCTTCTACCCAAACAAGAGCATCCCAGGTGGGCTCACTTTCCCGAAAGTACCGCCCAATGCAGACGGGAGACTGAAGGCCCAAACTCTGGTGGAATGAGCGATGGGCCACCTGCAGCTCCACCGGTCTTGTCTGCACAGGGTCCTGGAGAATGTAGGCAGCCAGACACCTGGACACACAGGGCATGAGCAACAGGACAGCCATCTCCGCACACCCAGCCCCAGACAAGGCAGGGAAAGGTGCGCTGCTGCGGAACCCTGCGACTCCCACCCCCAGAGCAGGCTGCTGGAGCAGGGTGCCGGTCAAGACAGCTCCCCAAAATTGTCTTCTCACAAAAAAGTTACTGTTTTGTCACTGGGAAAATCCCTTTCATTCACATTTGAGTATCTTAACATTTAAACACTAAAGAAAAATCTAGAATGTGTAAAATACTTAAAGTCCTTTAAGCGCAAACAGATACACATGTATACATAAATACATGCATCTTTGTATTCATCCGTATTTTGAGACGTCAGACACGCACCCACGCAGTCCCTGTCCTTGGACTCACAATCTAGCCCCACACCTGCCAGGCCTCGGCACACGCGGCCTGCACCCCGGCAGCCGTCACCACCACAAGGCCCCCTCAGCCCCACTAGTATCAGGGGCTGGCAGTCATCAGCCCCAGATAAACAGGACAAGGTTGGTCACAAAACAAGCCCTTAACCAGCAGGCTGCTGTGTGTCTACTGGTTAATCCACAATGTTCATTTCCCTGCCAAAAAAAGCAAAAACGCACAAATCTATTTTGAAACATATTCATTTTGGTGGCAAAGGTTTAAAGGCACACTGGTTAGATTTTATCTCTGTAGGATTCGCTAATCTAGGTTCTTTCACTTTCTCCCCACCACACGCGCACGCACGCTCACGCGAGGCAGCTGCCCCGTGCCAGGTGTCTGATCTGAGCCCTCTCTGGGAGGCGTCCCCACTAAGTCCATCTGCACCTCTGTCCCCACTGCTAACACCTGCCACGGTCATTCTACTTTATTGTGTCCTGCTTTCATCTAGAAACAGGTTTGGGCAGCACCCTCTTGTTCTCGAGGTCCAGGCCCCACATGGAAGGGGGGGGTGGGGGGCATGGAGGCAGCCCCTCACGCCCGCCTGTCCCCACTCCCCCCGGGGCTCCCCAGACAGCTGTGCACACATCTTCCAGCTGGCAGAGGCCGCCGGGGACTGCCTGCAGATGCTGCAGGGGACACGCTCTGCACCCACCAGGAGCGAGGGGGGGCAGGGCTGTGCTCCCTGTGAAAGAGGGGTCCTGTGTAGTCACTTCCTCTTGTCGTTCTAAGTATTTTTATTGCCTAACTGCACTACTCATGAACAGCTGGAATCTAATTTAGGAAATACAAGGGAAGGAACACAAAACTTTGTCCCGAGAGCAAAGCTGCTCCTGACTTGCTTTACCTTTAACGTGTGTGTGTCTGCTTCTGGAAGTCTTCTCACTTACCATCACTTAACAGTGGTGGAGCCTGTGGCCAATCACCTCATAGGTATTTATTGAGCACCTTCTATGTACCAGGCGGGGGCGGGGAGCTGGGGAGGCAGGGGAGGCTCAGGGGCCAACCGCCACGTGCCACGCGAGACCCAGGGTGTCCTCAAACCCTGAGGCCCAGCCCTGGGACCAGGTACCACAGAAAGGGGCCGAGGACTCACCCTAAGGCAACCTTGAGAAGGAAACACAGGCACCTCCTGCCTGTTATGTGGCTACAGGCTACCTTGTGTGAGGTTGACCACAGTTAACTCATTACAGCCTCGTGCTGATAAAGGATCCCAGGGACGGCAGTTTCCAGGTGACGGCAGCCGTCCCTGTGTGCATGTCCCCATCCACGCACCCGCCCGGGACAGAGGGCTCAGGCTCTGTGACTCCACTCGCAGGGACAATCAGAAAGAGAGGAGCTATAACAGCACAACCTCTGGGCTCCTGTGTTTGCAAAAAGCCCTGGTTACGTGGGGATCACACATGGGGGAGCCGGGGTATTACGGGCCCCCTGGGCACACGCGTCTGGCACTCAGACAACAGCACTGTGATAGATAAGCACGGCCGTGACGACCCCATGTTGTAGAAGACACGCTCTCATGCCCAGAAACCCTGCCGTGACGCCATCAGCGAACACTCACCTCAGCTTTTCCACCGAGAGAAAAACTCACCCTTTCAGGCAGAACTGAAAACACTGAACGGGAGACTGTCTTCCTTCCCTCACGCTCAAGCGACATTTACATCGGCAAAAACAACTCCGGGTGCTGGTTTTCTGTACTGCCAGAGGCTACGTTTGCAACGCACCTTCTTTACGGGAAGTACCTCTTCAAAGTACAGTCTGGGACCTACTACACTGTTACACCCGAGCTGCTGGCGAGAACCCAGCAGCTCCCTCGGACGGCAGGCACGGCCGCACGGAAACCCAGGGCAGCCAGCTGCCTTGCAAATCTGTTCTGACGCCGTCCCAGGCCAGGAATAATGAAAATGTTTCATTTCGTGAGCCAACTCCAACCAGCCGGCGGTGGCTGCCGACAGAACCGCGTGATGAAGAATGCCTACGCCCAGAGCCGGCCACCGCGAGCACTAGCCACGCCTGCCACGGCCGAGGGTGCATGGCTGAGGGAGGAGAGGGGGACAAGCCAGTCCCACGACCCCGGCCAACTGGGCCTGCGGCCTGCGGGCAGGCGTGTGCGCGCACGTAAGGAGGAGGACTGCCGCGCCTGCTGAGCCTCACGGTGCAGAAAAACAACTAAACCACACAAGTAAGTAAAAACAAAACCTGGTTCTTCTGCATCTATGCAGAAACAGAAAACTGGGCAAATGGCAGCTGTACCTGCCTCCTCACAGGAGTGGACACGTGAGGGGTGCGGCCCAGCTGGCTGCCCGCTCCCTGGTGCCAACACGTGTGTGGGCGCCCTCTAGCAATCGGTGCGAGGCCCCCCAGGCCGCAGAGCACAGTGCTCCCGACACGCCCGCGACTATGCCCGCGACCACACCGGCCTCCTGCCCCTGCGCACGCCGCTCCCGGTGTGTCAGACCCAGGAGGGCAGGGACCCGGGACAAACACGGCTCCGAAGGAGGGCCACGACCTGCCACATGGAGCCGCCTGCCCATGCAGCTGCCCCTCGGGCTCAGCTGCTCACAGGTCGCTGAGGAAAAGGCAGTTGCTAATGCTACTCCTGGAAAGCTTTGTAGAGTAAGGAAACTCAGATAAATATAAACAGCTTCACAAAATCACAGGGGAAATGTGTATGATAACCAAATTTCACACATATTAAAACAATGCACTAATATTGGTCATATTATTCTGTTCTATAATATAATCCACAGTGAACCAATTTAATTTTACTTCTTTTTAATCAGCAGAACCAATTACTTGGCACAAACAAAATTTCTAAAGCAAAAGCAAACTGCACCACGAAGAAATCCAGGTTCCCTTTGGCTTTTCCTATTTAGAAAGTGGAGACTTTCACCTCCTGTGTCTGTACCTTATGTCCCTTCACTTTCTAGAAGCCTGTTTCTCTTACTTAATTTTGAGGTCCTGGGGAGTCCTGAGGCTAGTTTTTCTAAGGGGACAGTAATTTGAAAATGTGCCCATCACTGGGCTTTACTTCCTGGATTTTTACCTCTTCCACCGTGGCCAGGAGTCTTGTTACCCTGCAGTCTTTTTAGAACCAGACCCCCTTTCTTCCTGCCCCTCCTGACTGCCCTGGTGGGGTGAGGGACAGCTGAGGGGCACCCCCAGGGGGGCAGCAAGCCTGGGGCCACCAGCAGGGCAGGAGCTTCATGCTCCAAGCCTCCAGCCGGACAACTGTCCCCAGGCCCCACCCAAGAGCCAGCAGCCATAAAGGCAGATCCCAGCAACTGCCACTGTCCCCATCCAGAACATGGGGCAAATTGCTTGTGCCAGGTCTGCGGTCTTCCACGTGGCCCACTGGAGGGGCCTGGAGCCCCCCCCGCCGGTGACTTTGAGCAGCTAACTGTCGTAATAAATAAGCTTCTGATGAATTTCCTAACAGCAAACAATGGAACCCAGGGATGGACACACAGAAAATAAACTGCCAGCATGTAATTCAGTATGACTTTCACAGGCCAGAGTTTTTAAGGATCTGAGGGTGGATATCCCGCTTTAACCATATGACTTTAAAAATGAAACTTGCTAAAATCACATGAGCACTAGAGCACTTGTTACAGATTATGAAACGCTTTATCCTGTGTCTTGATCAAGAGACCGCATTTCCAGGGTGCCTGGGTGGCTCAGTCAGTTAAGTGTCTGACTCTTGATCTTGGCTCAGGTCTTGATCTCAGGGTCATGAGTTCAGGCCCGGCAATGAGCTCCATGCTGGGCATGGAGCCTACTTAAAAAAGAGAGAGAGAGAGAGACTGCATTTCCAAATGGATACAGGTCTTAAATGTCGTGAGAGTTCAATACTTTTAAACAACCCTTTAGACTTCACGTGTCCTCTGACTGGTTCTCTCTGACAACAAAGCCCTCCTGGGGAGCCCCCAGCTGTCACGGCGAGCACGTCGAACCAACATCACGCTGACACCATGCTGGACCCGGAGCCTCCTTACCTGCTACAGACGGCGGGCTCACCTGGGACCCACGGAGTGGACGGCGGGGCCAGCAGGCAGCTGAGAAACAAACCTGCCCCAAAGACCTCATGGTGCACGGTCAGTGCTTTATGAATCTCCTGCAAAGTACCACTGACTTCATTTCATCCACAGATGGTCTAAGAGTGGCCACGGGTATATCATGGTTTCAAGAGACTCAACTTTCAAACCTAATCAACCGGGAACTCCTGAGCAGCAACAACAACCTCACCTCATCCACAGCCCCAAGGGCTTCCTCCCTAAGAACACCAAAATGCGCAATCACTTATGACAGGTTTCAGGCGGGAAACCCACGGCAGGGGCATCACCACATCTGCGTTGAGTCAGCTGGGATCTAAGAGCGGGCTTTAGGGAGCAGTCCTCAGGGAACAATCGTAATGCACTGTAACGAGAGCTGAAGGTCACCACGTTCCTCTCTCACACAAGGTTTGCTCTGAGTAAGCTGCCAGCGTTGAGGCTCAAGGCTCACAAAAGCTCCTAAGGACAAAACTCTTCCCTGTGGAGAGCTGGTGCTCCAGTTAGCATGATCATCAGCAAATAAAGAGCATGCATTACTGACCTAAGAACCTTTTCTAAGGCTGTTTTCCCCTCATTAAGACAACCAATGCATGAAACAAATTCAAGTGTATCAGGTCCCCAAAAAGACCAGAGAGACCTGGGTTCTAAAGCCACTCATTACAGAGCTAACAACGGTCCCTTAACCTGTAAACTCAGAGGCCAAATGGACACATCTTTGCACCTAGAGGTTCACCGTTACCTGTAACCCACGTGAATCACACTTTTCTAGGTGCCACTGACGTCCCAGGGCTGGTTCACAGCTCCTTTCCCATTGCCTCCGTTCAGCCGCCTGTCCCTACCCAGCCCACCCTCCTGAACAGAAATGTCCCACCCTTCCTCACCCTTCAGTGGTTTCCCCGTGACTGACAGAGAAGTGAGAACCCACTTTCTTTCGTCGCCTGAGCAGAAAAACTACAATGCGCTCAGCACCAACCTCCCCCAGAAACTCAGCCGGGGGGCACCTGGGAGGCGCATTCAGTTAGGTGTCTGACTCTTGGTTTCGGCTCAGTTCATGATCTCAGGGTCGTGAGATGGAGACCTGCGTCGGGCTCCATGCTTGGTGCGGAGTCTGCTCAAGATTCTCCCTCTCCCTCTGCCCCCCCTCCCCAGATCTCTCTCTTTCAAAATAAATTTAAAAATCTTAAAAAAAAAAACATACATATAAAAGAAACTCAGCCAGTCCACACGCCCCCATGCACAAGAGCTTTAGAGCTCACAGAGCTCGCCTGTACCACTCCTCCCTTCTTCACTGTCCTGTCCCTACACCCCCCACCCGTCCTCTCCCCACAAGTGCCAAGCCCCAACAGCGTGGTGTGCGTGCACGCCCAGCCCTGCACCACAGTGCACTGCTCTCTTGCTTATGACCAGAGGGTGCTGGTCTGTGCAGCGAGCACCATCCCGTGCCTCTGGCATCCCCCACTGCCTGCTCAGGGCCCAGTCGGACACCTGCACCGCCCAGGTGCGGAGCAAGCAACGAGGGGGTGAGCATGCTGCACGGCATAGGGCCGCACCGCACACCTGCAGCAGGGCAGGGACCCCCTGACTTCCTGCTGTCCCTGGCACCCGCAGCTCACCTGTGACACAGAACTCCCAAGATGGGAAGAGCGCACCTGGCCACCGCTGAGTGCACACAGAGCACAGCAGCCAGCCCACCTGGACTGCTCTACAAAGCTGTGGGCACTGCAGAGGGGACCCATCCTGGAAAACTCCCAGGAGTGTGCTAAATACAGAGAACCGTTTCTGGAACATAACCAAATGAGGAAGAGAACAGCTTTCACCACGAAAGCCAGACTTGTGCTCTGGAGCCGAGGGCACAGCAGGGAGTGGGGCTGCCTAGCACTCTGCAGCGCCTGGCAGTCTAGGCCAAGGCAGAAGCAAGGGGCCACGGCCCTGGAAGGGAGGTCGCAGCTGCAGGGCCTGGGCAGAACACTGGCCAACCCTGTGCGAAGCGAGCAACCCTCGTCCAGTGCAGAACACTGGCCAACCCTGTGCGAAGCGAGAAAGAGGATGTGTCCACCAGGGCCGTCCCGGCGCGGCAGAGTCCACTGACAACACTCAGTATTTCCCGTGGGGCCTCCAGCCCCAGTCGAGGAGGCAGACGCATCAGCTATAGGCGGCTACAGAGCTCAGTGGCCACCCTCCAGTCAGGGCATGGAGGCGCTTCATTTTAAGGCTTACTGAACCACACTGCAGCATAGTAATCAGAAACAGAAAACGTCAGAACCTATGGAACGAGCTTTTAGAATTGCTAGAATCTCTCCAGTTCAGAGTCCAAAGGTAAGACCGTCACGTGCGTCCCTGAGCACAGCTCACCTGCGGCATGCCGCCAGGCCTGCTCTGACCCGCTGCACACACAGGGGATCTGTCCCTAAACAGTCTAGTTGAGGGGATGCTCTGGTCATCTACAATGTCCACGGTTCAGGATATTCTTATTTCAGACGGTATGTTTTGGGAAACTTTTCTGTATTTCCTAATAAATATACAGTGACTTTTAACATCTCCTACGTTAGTAAATAAAATAACCTAAAATAGACACGGTTCTCCCCAAATATTACGCTGCCCCATTGGAAGATGGAAAATGCATGCTCTGACCTCAGCTTTTGCCAACCTGTCAAACAGCACCTTCCGTCTTTCCACTGCCCCTCCACCCCAGGGTCGATCAGCTGGAGTCCTCGAGGGGGACAGTGACCAGGGCCCTCCCTGTCTGCTGCGGGCTGTGCACAGGCACACAACACCCACACAGAAGCAGCCACACGGAGTGAGGGCCTCCCCAGGAACACGGACCCTGTGCGCAGACGCGCTTGCGGATACCGGAGCACACGCCGCTGTCGCCCTGCCTGGGACGCGCTTGCCACAGGAGAGGGTGCCCGTCCGGACTGTTTCCAGATCAACATCCAGTTTAAGGTGCACATGTTTTACCAAATACACAGCATGACTGGAACGTTACTGAGGAAAACAGCCCGGGGCTGGTCCTCCTGTCCTAAGGACCCTGTGAAGCCCACCGTCTTGCGTGGGGACACTCGGGGCAGACTCAGTCACGATCCTCTGAGGCTTTGGAAAATGCACAAGAGGTTACGAGGTACTGAGGAAAACAAACAATGGATTTCACAGTACATACATTCTGGTGGAAGTCTGTTCTTTCTAAAAGCAAGTCTCTCAGTTTTCTTTCTGCTTTCTGCCAAGCTAAACAGCACTCCGTAAACATACTGGCGAACTGGCCTATAGAGCAGGGCGGCGGGAGGCAGGTCTTTGCTGGCTTCATCTTCAATAGAAACAGCAATTTTGATTTCACCCTTTGCATGGAAGAAAGCAGAATAATATTGCACATTTTTCATGTTGAATTTACAACAAACTCACAGAAATACACTGCATTATCTCCAGTTAACAACATTGCAATTCTATTCCAAATCAATTGCTTAACCACTTGCGTGCAGTGGGGTGTTAGGGAGAGTTCATTTAGTGGGTTGTCAAAACATATGCTCAAAGAGTCAAAATAAAATCTACATGGTTTCATCTTTAACCTGGAACCAAGAGCATAAGGAAACCACACAGACGACCCCGAAATCTTTGAAACAATCTGGACAGATAAGAGCAGACAACAAATAGAATAGAAAATGCTGAGAACTTGCAAGTTTTACTTATGAGTCAAGATGGTCATATGTAATGAAATTCATAATTTTTAATGACCTATGTGAAATCCAAGAAATGAGTATCCTGAAAATAAAACGGTCAAATTGTCTTTACCAAGCTCCTCCGTAAAACGTTAGCATGAGCGTACATGGTCTCCCAAAGAGCACGCCCTGCAGCGTCCCTCATTCTGCACGATTTCAGCATGTGCCAGGACTGGGAGACGTGCCTCCTGAATGAGGGGCATGCACAGCTGCTGGGGCAGCCCTCGAAGGAAGGCCCACTCTGCTCACATCCCGCGGCCAACACGGCACGAGACAAGGGGCTGGGCATCCACACCTGAGGTGGTGGCAAGACCTCTGTGGCCCCGTCTCCGACATTCTATGGCATCAAGGTACATCTCAAGAGATTTTGCAGGAACTTTATTTAGGAATGTTCATGACATAAGAGTATACATATGACCTTCAATGTCTGTTAAATTTATCACTACCTACTCTTTCAGTAATTCCCTGACCTTTGCTCTTTCTTCACATAGATTTATGTGAGAGAGAGTGCGGTGGGCACTCTCTCCGGGTCCCTGGCTCAGCCGGCTGCCTGCGTGAGTGTGAAACTCTCGCCTCACTGAAGACACGTCGGCCTGACAATTTAATACCAGAGCCACGTAGCTCACAGCAAACAGCATGCCTGACACGCTAAGCCTGCCCTGACATACAGAAAAATGGTAGGTGGCATTTTAAAATCTGAAGAGATAATCATTTACTTTTCTCAACCACAGTCACTTTATCAATATTTGCCCTTGAGATGAGGGAGTGGTGGAAGAGGACAGGCCGTCTGTCGCTCAGCCTGCCCCCGAGTAGACCACAGCGGCAGGGCAGAAGCGCAGGGGTCCAGGACCTCACAGCCCACACAACCCCACAGGGAAAGGGCGCAATCTCCCCCAAACCTAGGTCCCTTTAAACTCGGGAAATCCTTCTCCCGCGAGAGGAACTTTCCACTTACCCTTACAACATGCGTTGCCCCTGAAAAATAAAATGTTTACCTCACAACCGTAATCTGAAAAGTGATACCATACGTGCAGACCCGTATCACAGAGTGCATGACACCTGGAGGCGACTGCGGTTTAAACATAAAACTCTGGGTGCCCTTGGACTGACACCGAGGGAGCGATGCTCGGGTCAGCCAGCTAACGGTCGCAGTCCGGCTTGGGGTGGTGTGGGGCAGGGGGGCTTGTGCACTTACTGACCCCACCTTACAAACCACAGATGGATTGCAGAAAACAGGGAGAAAAATGTCTGATTATCTGTGGGGGTACAGACACTGATGAAAACATGTTAAAAATACATGATGGCAATAAACCCATCCACATGAGAAATCTGGTCACCGAGGTTACATGTTAAATCGTGGGTCTAGGGCCATAAACATCAACAGAAAAACTACAAGTCACTGAGAAAATTTAAATGGACACATAGATCCATTCGAGACACCAAGATTCAAAAACGATGCCACACTGGATATCTATTGAAGCATATGTTTGGTAAGACACTAATAAAGTGAAATCCTGATACTGTATAAACACAAAATCACATTTTCTGACTGTTAGCATGTCACACAGTCCTGTGTTCGATTTTCTACTGAAGGGCTATAAGCTGCACTCAACAAGTCCGAGGATGCGGAGGACTGTCCGCCACTCCACAGGGGTGCTCTAGGACAGATGACAGAGAAGACAGTGCACGTGACAGCTAATTAAACCTCACACTATGGTATAAATATGGTACAGAAAATTTTAAAATTAGAAATGAAAATAAAATCACAAGTCAGAAAAATAACATGATGTGCCATTAATTACACATCTCAAAACTATCTCCTATCAAACCGAAGGAGAAAATAACTCTTTCCCACGTTCTTCTCTTTGTGCGTTGACAGGTATGCATTTTTGCCTTTTCTCTCAACGTTTAGGAATGGGGAAATGTAGTCCGTTTCAGGTGCCTGGTCAGATGGAAAGCGGCTAGCCATACCTTTGTCAGGACGTGGAAGATGTAGGGGTACATCAGCCCCTTCTTGTGCCGATGCTCCGCCACTCTCAGTACCTCGGGCGCCACCGGGGGCAAGGGCGGTGTGGTGATGTCCATGTGGTTGCGGGTGGGCATGGACAGGAGACACGGGATCGGCTGCACAGTGCCCATCTGGCTCCCCTTTCCTTCAGCAAGCTGGCTGCCCGAGGAGGCAGTGGATGAGCCTTCCGTCTGCAGAGCCACGGGCGACAGGGGAGAACGGGTCAGGTCAGGTTTCCACTCCTTTCACTGTGTGTCTCGTGCAGAGGACCTCTCCCCAAAGAGAGGGAGTGGCAGTGGCCCCCCGAGACTGGGTGGGGGTGGGTGACCCCGCCACACTATTCCCAGGGGCCCCTAAGGGTGGGAGTGGCCTTCTGTGCTTGCTGACCCCCGGGTAGCCACCGTGTCCCCCCTGCTCGCTGTGTGGAAACGGGAGGGGACGCTCAGAGACACTGTGTCACTGCCCAGGAACTCGCAGCACCGCGGCTCACACCCACTCCTCACCACCACAGCTGGCGTTCAGAGAACAGACAGAGACCCAAACCCAGGTATTCTCTCTGGTCATCATAACGCCCCAAATTAAGTATACACAGGGAGCTGCTTACTAAAAAGTAAAGCAAAAAACAAGCTAATTCCATTAAAACTGATGAGTCAGATCCTTACATAATGACACAGAAATATGAACGTAGAATAGCATTAAGTGAAAAATACCCATCCTGTAACAACCAATCGCCAAAACATAGAATGTGCACAAGCTGCAGAGGGAAGAGTGGGCCCCACGTGGGGCTCAGGGATGGAAGGCTGCAGGAAGCGGGCTGGGGAAAGGGAAGTCTGCAGAGGGACACCCTTCACTTTCTCTTTATGAATTTAGCGAAGTCCAAAGTGTTTACTGAGATCAATTATTATTTGCATAACAAACGGTTTTATTCTTTCTCATGATAAATGCTAGAAATAATAATTGCTTATTGCTTGATTTCGTGTCAATCTAAGGAATTTCTCTGTTTTGAAACAAAACATCTTCTTTACAGTGGTATGTACTTAAGTGCTTAATTTTATCCTTTAAAACACGAAGTACCAAAACTGGCCTTAAAAAAAACTCAAGGATAATCCATAAGTGTTTTCTGTACTCTCTATTCACAGAATACAGACACAAGCAGCTGAAAATTTTGGAAGATGCTTTGCAAATAACAGGCATCCACAAAGCATTCCTGTTGCTTATTCACAGGATGACCCTTCAACAGCGAGAGTACTCCAGAGCCTTACATGAATTTCCGACATGGTGTCACCTTGTGTACAAACAAGCCCTCTTCCAGCGAGAGATGGGGCACATCCTAAGGTACCACGTGTGGGGACAGGTGTGGTTCTGCAGCAGAAAGCTATTGCTAGGGATCACTAGTAACAGGGAGAGGCAGATAAAAGGGGGAACGGAATGAACTTTACTTTCATTTTTAACGTGTACATTTGAAGTGATTCCTCATTCAATCCCCACAAAACCCTGCAGGAGATGAGGGCTCTGCAAGGCTCTAAGTCCTGACAAGAGTGTGTACCAGCAGACAGGAGGCTTTCCAGTAGGCCCCACCCAGCCTGTGGAAGACAGGAGCTGTCGCCTTCCCCTCCCCCGTGCGTCTGGGACCCCCTCCCCCGCACCGATGTCCAGGACCCCCTCTCCCCCATGTCTGGGACCCCTCCCCCGCACTGACATCTGGGAC
>NC_058415.1:1214421-1220380 GCF_002201575.2 Neomonachus schauinslandi | reverse complement strand
TCTCATCCCCAAAGTGTGTGGCACCCCCTTGCCTTCCCACCCTCCCTGCCACCTGCCAGTGTCTATTACAACATGCTTTAAAAAAACAGCACTTTGCTTCAAACCAAGCCCTAACATCACATGCTCAAAAGAGTCAAGATCTGAAGGAATAAAAGCCGAACTACTACCTTTGTTTGGTCTCCTGGGTCTCCCCGAGCTTGTGGCTCCCCGTGGCTCCCCGTCTTGTCCCAGCCAATCTTGTTCCCACTGATGTGGCTGAACAGAAACAAAAGGAACACGGTTACCGATCAGCGTCTGCGTCCCATCACACCGGCCATGACAAGACAGCCTGCACCAAGCCCACAGACCGGCTCTACGGACCTCGGCTCCCCCAACAAACCCCCGCCAGGGAGAGCCCTGCACTGGGAACGCTTTCTGCTTGTTCAGTGGGGCAGTGACACCACTCTCTAGAAAACACGGAGCACCGAACCCAGCACAGGGCCCAAAGAGGACCGGGTACGACCATGGAGGGAACCGATGGAGGAGGCTCAGCCGTCGTGGAGACAGGATAAAACAATCCCACTGAACTGACAGCGATCAGGCAGGGGAGGGTTACATGTCATGTGGATCGAGTGTCACTCATAATTCATACAGACACGTAAGCTACGAGGCGCTGAGAGACCGTACACGGGGCGCTCAGCCTGTTCTCAGAGAGGCTGCAGGAGCACCGGCGAGGGAGACTCATCAGGGAAGCCAGAGGTGGGTTCAGAGAACAGACAGACAGCACAATCTTATTTGGGGAATGGCTTCAAGTGACCAAGCAGCAACTAGGGCCTGGAAAGGGATGGGGAAGAGCACGGAGGGGCTCACAGGCCAGAACGAGGCATGTCAGTCAGCAACTTGAAAACACTGTAGGTTGTGACCCATTAGCAGCTCAGGGACACAATTCAGTGGGCTTAACCAGCATTTTTAAAAGATTTTATTTATTTATTTGAGACAGAGCGAGCAAGAGAGAGAGAACATGAGCAGGGGGAGGGGCAGAAGCAGGCCCCCCACTGAGCAGGGAGCCCGACGCGGGGCTCGATCCCAGAACCCTGGGATCATGACCTGAGCCGAAGGCAGATGCTTCACCGACTGAGCCACCCAGTCACCCCTAACCAGCATTTTTTCAAGCATTTTAAAATGGAACAGAATGCAGTAAATGTGGGACACATGACATTATCACATACATTTTTTCTTCACTTGTTATTATAGACCACAACACAAAAGAAAGTTTACCGTAGTCCCGGGGCAAACTTGTGAAAAGCGCTACCCTGGAGGAAGCTGGGAATCTGGAGGTGCTGAGGCACAACCCCGCAGACGGGAGCCTTCCGTCATCATCCCTCCCCACGCCAAAACCCGCTTCTAAAACCAACGCTGGCCACAAGGCCTGCCAGGGAAGAGCGCTTTTACCGGACTTGACTTTCTAACAGACCCACGGGACAGATGGAGTTTGTTAAGACCCACTAATTTCCCTGGGATGCCTGGGCAGCTCAGTTGGTTAAGAGTCCAACTTTTGATTTCGGCTCAAGTCATGATCTCAGGGTCCTGGGATCAACCCCACATCGGCTCTGCAGTCAGCAGGGAGTCAGCGAGGAGTCTGCTTGTCCCTCTGCCACACCCCCACCCACCAGCTCATGAGTGTGTTCTCTCTCTCAAGCAAATAAATAAATCTTCAAAAAAAAAACACCCACGAATTTTCCTATCTTCCAACTGACTTCTTTTTAGTTGTTACCAAAACAAAACAGAACAAAACAAAAAAATGCAAAAAGGAGAGACGAGAAGCAGGCTGCCCATCGTAAACCAAGGGTCGTGCCCCACGTTGTGTCTCTCAGAGCCCATTCGGCTCCTCAGTCCCAGCCACGGGACGGGGCACCTGGACAGCTGCCCGGCGTCCAGGTTCCTGGGCATCAGCAAGGACGCAGAAAGCACTGCTCTGTCCAGGTCCGCTTCTCCTATGTGCCCCTTCAGCCCACAGCTTTGCCAAACCAGAAGGAGAGCTAGGGATGATCTGCGGCACCACAGGACGTGGAAGTACTCCGAGAGCATAACGATCATTCTGTTTAAACTCAAGACAAAAGCAGCCATGGTGGAGGAGAGGCTGCAGCAGGGCTCAGGATGTGAGCCCACAGACCCTACACCTGAGTGGGAGACGGAGAGGACAGCCCCACCACACATGTAGAGTACACATTCCAAGCACTGGGAAGCAAAAGTTGGCAGCACTGAAGTGTCTAGAACACGGCACAAACAGAGCTGCCTACATACTTTTTCACTACGAAGTCAGTGACCTTTATTTAGTGAAACTTTGGAACAAATTACTTAAATGCTTACAAGTTTGTTTTTTTTTAAAGATTTTATTTTCTGATAGAGACACAGCGAGAGAGGGAACACAAGCAGGGGGAGTGGGAGAGGGAGAAGCAGGCTTCCCGCCGAGCAGGGAGCCCGATGCGGGGCTCGATCCCAGGACCCTGGGATCACAACCAGAGCCGAAGGCAGACGCTTAACGACTGAGCCGCCCAGGTGCCCAAGTGCTTACAAATTTTATAGAGAGATAGAACATCCATTAATTACTATTTTAAACAATTAGGTATAACATACCTGTAAAAAAAAACTGCATGAGTTACAAGTGAACAGCTTAATGGGTGGCCACAATTTGAGCACACGTGTGGGCAGCCAAACTGAGACAGGGCTGATGCACCAGGCGGCCCCTCCTTGCCCCGATCCAGACCTCCTCCCCAAGGACACTGGCTGCTTTACTTCTAACAGCAAACACAGCCTTCCCTGGGCTTCGAGCGCCACAAAATTGGAACGGTGCAACTGTGCGCTTCTGTGGCCCGCGGTTTGGACTCAGCCATCTTCCTGGCCGCCATGCTGGTTCAGCCTCCCTGCTGGACGTGTTCCAGGGAGAGCACGCCACCATCAGGGCTACAGTCCAGCCCACAAGACATCCCAGGAGCTCCCACCCTTGACACGCTGGGTCTCCTGTGGCGCCCACCTCAGCCTTTCTCGGGATGTGGTGACCCCCACATGGTCTCGTCTGCATTTCCCTGATGACGAAGGAGATGAGCACCTCTCCACGTGTGACATCTTCTCTTGGGGCTGCCTGTACAAATAATCCATATGCTTTCTCCACTGCAGAAAACGTGCAAAATGTTCTTCTTAAGACTTCTAGGAAGTCCCCTATTCTGGATACAAGTCTTTGGTGAGGCAGAGGGATCTCACACTCTGGTGGACTTCCAGCTCCTTTCTTCATGACAGACAGGTTCTTATTTGTGATGCCTCATCTTGCAGGCCTTGGCAGCCACGTCACCTCAGTGCAGGCTTCCCTACCCGCCCGTCTCTGCTATTCTCACAGCCGTGTCGCTCACAGCATGCGTCACATTGGCACTGAATTACTGTCCATCTCCATCACTCAATTATACGTTCCACGAAGATAAGCACTCACAGCCACTGCCGAGCTGGAGCCCAGTGGCTAAAGGAACGAATCATGTAACTGCAGCCTAAAGGTGTAAGGTGAAGACAGCATAACCCTGACTTCTCCTCCATGCGACACAAAGCTCAACACGGGGACTCGTTACACATGCAGCCCTGTAAGCACGTGAAACTCATGAGATGGGCCCCAGGGCAGCGAGCACCCAAGCAGAGTGGTTACCAAATTAACAGTAATGTCATAATCTAGATGATCTCACAGTCTCCTAATAATCATACTATAAAACCTGAAATTCTGCCTGAAAGGCATCTTGACAATAGCCAGTTTCTCTGAAGTGCTGAACATCTCACTAGGATGACTGTGTCACTTCACAACGTGAAACAAGCTACTAGCAGACAGATACCTTGCCTTGAAGCACACGCAGTGGGTTTCACTCCCCACAACTCCTCGGAACGGCACCCTGTCGCCGGCCACGCCCTGGAGAGACCTGCTGGGCCCCACACAGGCCACAGGAAGCCCGCATGCTCATGCCAAATCCTGCTGACAGGAGTCAGGCTCAGGAAGAAGGGACCCACGCATGGCAGAGGGGCTGTACGCAGCCATCAACATACCCAGGACGGTGGCGAGGACGAAGGCCAGCACCACACCACTGGGCTCTGTGGGCCTCACTCTGCGGGTGGACACTTGGGGCCATCCTGCACCAGAGCTTGCGGGAGACAGCACAGCACCCTTCCCACTGGGTTCCCTCCTCCACTCGGGTCCAGTTGGTGGGATGGGGGTTCTGGGGTGCGTGCGCACCACGGGGGAGGGCGGCTGGCCCACCACACTGACTTCTCACTCCCGCCCCCACTACACGGGAGCAGGCTGCCCTGACGGGGCACTGACCACGAGCTGACTGACTTGTCAACAGCAAAGAAACGGCAAAGGCAAATGAAACCAGATGGGAAACAACAAAACAGGAGAGAGAGGTAAAAGATCCAATCTCCAGCAGAAATATCCAGTGTGCACGGGAAGTCACAGATGTGGTCCGTGAGTGCAGACGGCCTGCAACAAGCGCGAGTGGTGCATTTTCACGTCTGTGTGCTCCCCAGCTCGCGGCAGGAGCCCAGATGCACACCTGTCCCCGCCGCAGACCTGCAGAGCTCTGAGGCCCGCAGCCAGGGGCTCCCACCGCAGAGCAGAGGGCGCGGCTCCGGGACAGGGGAGCTGGGAGCTGGACCCACGACACTGCAGCAGGTGCAGTCTCCTTAGGCTCCGATTTAAGCTCATGTCACACGCTCAGGCTTCCTCACAAGAAGCTGGGAACAGAGGAGGTGGTGGTCCAATTCCCACGCAGCAGCCAGATGGGGTTGGCGTCCGTGTGCGCCTCTCGCGCATTTGCCAGGACTCCTCACACCTCTCCGCCCACGAGGGAGGGCGCCAACACCTAAGAGAGGCAGACGAGCTCCACACAAAATGCCCACCCGGGTCTGCACGGCCAGGACACATGCAGACCCCCTCCTGCAACGGCACAGAAGTTTATCAAATCTTACCGACACAGCAAAGTACCTCAGGATTATTGCTACGAGGAGACAGAAGGTTTGCTACCTGTCTGGCACCACACGGAGCGCAGGGCTCTGGAAGGAAGAACCCACGGCTGTGTTCAGCCTGTCCGGGGCCGGGAGCCGCCGGGCCGGGGAAGGCGTGGTTCTCTCTGTGAACCCCCCGTGCCTTTGGGAAAGGAGCCCGAAAGGACACAGGGTAGAAGTCCAACAGCCCAACAGCACTACCGTTTCATGGCAAAAGGTGCACTGGAAGCACATCCCCTGGGCCACCAGGTTCTTCAGGGTCTCTGGCATGGACGCGGCGCTCGGACACCACGGGACACTGTCTATTGCTTCCTGAGCTCACGCACCAGCTGATTCGCTTCACAAACAACCCAGACGCTTCCCATCCACGCCCAGCGCAGCATGACCTGCCACGGGAGGCCGGGGCCTGAGTCCTCACACGGGTGCACAGGCCCTTGAGCACCGATGGGGACCTTCCACAGCCCAGATCCGGTCCCACAGGGTCCATAGCGGGTCTACACCCGACAGATGCTACCTGGACCCAGTACCCGCACCCACGTGCATGGGAACAAGAAACAGCAATCCACACAAACGACCCCACAGAGCATACAACTTACATTCACGTTCCCTCCCAACGGACCTTCCGACGTCCACTTAAAAGCGTCAGTGATGACAGCCAAACACAGAGGCAACACGCGGTGCGAGCACACTCAGGCACACAGGTACGCACACACCCTGACGTAAGCACACTGTGTGTACAGCAGCCTCTGAGGCCCCGGGACTCCTGGGCCAGCAGGGACGCAGACGGGGCTCATGAGGACCCGTGAGGGCAACAGCCCCGGCCTCCCACCCCAGCTCCAGGGCCAAGATGCCGCTGAGGTATTCAAACAGGCGGGAATAGGGGCAGGCCTACCAAGCATGGCGGGCATCTCACACACACACACACACACACACACACACACAC
>NC_058415.1:1166621-1214321 GCF_002201575.2 Neomonachus schauinslandi | reverse complement strand
ACACACACACACCGAGCATGCCCGGCATCACACACACACACACACACACACACACACACACCGACCATGCCCGGCACCTCCCTCTCTCTCTCTCACACACACACACACACACACATGAACCTGGGCGGCAGGCAGGAGGCAAGTTCCTGCCTCAGGACTCCCGAGACACCCTCTCCCGTGAGCACACACTCGTAGGGCTCCCACTTTCCCCGCTGTCCACATTCAGGGCACAGAGCACACCTCATGCTCACCTCGGCGCAGGGAGCCGCGCTCCAGGGAACGTGCCAGGAGAGCCAAGATCTTGCATCTACTGAACTTTAAAAGTATGTGTTTGCATGCGCCTGGGTGGCTCAGTTGGTTAAGTGACTGCCTTCGGCTCAGGTCATGATCCTGGAGTCCCTGGATCGAGTCCCACATCAGGCTCCCTGCTCAGCGGGGAGTCTGCTTCTCCCTCTGACCCTCCACCCTCTCATGCTCTCTCTCTGTCAAATAAATAAATAAAATCTTTAAAAATAAAAAATAAAAAAAGACTGCAGATATATTGAGAGATTGTACCTACATCTAACGAGGTTAAGATACCTCCTTACTTGTTATTAAAAGAGTCAATCTAGGGCGCCTGGGTGGCTCAGTTGGTTAAGTAACTGCCTTCGGCTCAGGTCATGATCCTGGGGTCCCAGGATCGAGTCCCACATCGGGCTCCCTGCTCAGCGGGGGGTCTGCTTCTCCCTCTGACCCTCCCCCCTCTCATGTGCTCTCTCTCATTCTCTCTCGCAAATAAATAAATAAACAAATAAATAAAAGTATGTGTTTGCCAACTTTATGTTTCACAAAAATGTACTTTGTTATGTTTTAACATTCCTTTTTTTTTTTTTAAAGGGAGAGCGAACATCCTTTTATGCTTCCTGACCATCTGTGTTTCTTCTGTGAACTGCACGTTTATGTTCTTTGCTACTTAAAATACTTGTCTTTTTCACTTGTAGGATGCTTTGAAGGAGAGGAGAGGTCAATTCACCTTCATTCAGTAATGGTCCTGTCACCTACCAGCACCATCCTTTAAAAGCATGCCACCAACACAGACCATGCCAGCCTGAGCCCGCGCCTGGTCTGCCCTACCTGTCGCCGTGCTCACAGAGCACCGCAAGCGCTCGGGTCGTGCTGGGCTAAATGCACCTCCTTCCCCCAAGACCGTCCTGAGGGCAGCCGCAGGTCCAGAGCTCCCGACTCAGATCCAAACCAAAGGTAAAGCAGGTCACGCCTTCCTGCTCCAGCTGAGTTTCTGAGCCAGCAGAGTGAAACCCTGTCCTGCGCACAGCAAGGCCCCGGGTCCTGCTCTGCCTGGCATACGGCCCCAGAGCCTCTCCCTTCCCGCCCTCCTCTCTGTTTTAACATGTCTGCTGATCATGATAAACGGGGATTCAAGGACACTAAAGTGTTGACAGGCCCACAAGGCTACCCCATGTCTGGATTTGAGGCTTCACCACACTTCCCATCACCCCACACGCGAGCCCACCTTCCGACAGCTCCTCCAGAGAGCACCGTGAAAGCACCAAGGCGGGGCAGAGCCAGAGAGGCGACGAGGCCTGAGCCTTTGGGGACAGGGCAGAGCTGAGGGTACACAAGAGAAGCGAGGGGCCCTCCAGCAACTACCACCCCCACAGGGTGGCTGGCCAAGCTAGGTGGGGGACCGCTGCAGGCAGCTCAGGGCCCGGGTACACGGCACACCCCCTCCTGCTTTGGGCCTTGCTCCCAGCTGCCTAGGAAAAGCGTCCCTCGCTAGACCAAACATGTGCCCCACAGACATCTTCGGCGTGCTGGCGCGAGGTGATTTTCAACAGACAATACTCAGTGCCTTCGAATTCCAGAGGGGAAGAGCTTCTGGGATGTGACCAGCTGTTCTCGTTTGCACATGAGCCTGGACCCCGGCCCAGAGTCACACCCAGTACATCTTCACTATACTCCCTTTCCAGAAGGTTAACTCAGAAGTGTAAATGCAAAGGTACAACCTGTGATTCACCTTGGGATTGCAGAACTGCAACACCACGATAATCGCTTACATACAGAGTTATGCTCCACCATTCCGTGGAGCACACAGCCGTGCATGGCAGCAAAGCCCTCTGTAGCTCCACCCAAGGTCAGCAGACACTCGCGCCCACTCCACAGAGGAGGAGAGGGGACGTCCGGCCTCAGGCTCTACGCTCACCGAGCATTCGCAGAAGACGAGAAACCATCTCCATCGATGGAGCACCACGGGGCCCTGGCCATCCAGCCACAAGCCAGGGAGCAACAAGGAAGAGGAGACACAGCAGTATGGTAGGCCCTTGCTTTTCCCCATTTCTTCCCGTTTGTGAATCAGGTTTCTTAAAACAACGGTATTTGACAGGAGGAGGAAGATAGTGCATTTAAGACTTTCTTGATCAGATTCTAACAAACTACATATTTGAAAATTCATTTACTCAGGGACACACATTTAAAATACTCCTCTCCAGTTCCAACCCGGATTGCAGCTTTCTCTGGTTCCGGTCAGGTAAACGGCGTGATTTCAGGAACGGTCTACAAGCTGCTGAGTTGAGATGTGAGTTGCTAGATTCAATTCAGGAGAGGAGATTCAGAGTTCCCCTTGATCCAGGAGCCAAGACTGAAAGCCACCAGCGTCTAACTTAAAATGCTTTCTGCGGGGGGGACTGGGGTCTCAAAGCCCAGGGGAGAGTAAGGGTCAGCAGCACTTGACCAGATAACTTCACCACATCTAAGGGTCACACAAACCAATTTTCCCAAAACTCCACCCCAGCAGAGGAGTGGCCCAAGGCCGCGCGCAGCTGGAACGGTGCGGATTTTCAGCCCGGGAAGCCGTGAGGAGGTGTCTCACCTCTGCTCCTCATCTCCAAGAAGCCCGAGTCTGTGCGCAGAGATGTCCCCTTCCTACCACAAATGACAGCTCTCTCTGCACACAACTCTCGGCCGCCAGAGGATGGAAGGCGGCTTCCCGGGAGACCGAGCTATGTGATGGGCCTCACGCAGCCGACACAAGTCTGGAAGCACCAGCTACACCGCACCCACTCACTTTGCAGCTGCTCCACCACCTTCATCGTTGTCGGAAGACGACGGCGTAGAAGACCCTGGAAAGTACGCTGAGTCCACATGGTTGGGGCTGCCGCCTGGAGCCGGGTGGATCGGGGATGACCGTTCGTACAGCGGGGTATGCTTTCCTTCGTGAGGAATGTTGCTGTAGGTGCTGTGCTCAGTCAGACTCTTTCCACTCGTTTCCACAGCGAGGGCCGGCTCAGCGAGACTGTACGGGTGTGGACCCTGGCCCGCAGCACCTGGGCTGGGCACCTGTGGGGCCTGGAACAGAGGGCAGAGGTCACGCGCGCACTCGAGGCCCGCAGCACCCGGCTCCCGTCGCAACGCCTGGTCCTGGCTGCGTCTTAACTCAAGAAACACTGGCACTTGCTTCACGTATCAGCTCAACGGCCTAAAAAATTATTTTAGCTTTTGTTAAAACCTGATGTGTATGCAGCAAGCCCCAAGGCAGGCAGACCAGCTGCGGGAGGGGGAGGAGGGCCTTACCACAGGCTTTGCTTGCAGAGGGGTCTGCGGAATGTTGAGCATCTGGGGGGGGACGTACGGCGGCATGATCCCAGGCATTCCAAACGGATTTGGTCTGGCTGTTTCATCGACAAGGAAAGACAGCGGTACACGGGTTAGCAGAGGACATGCCCCAGACACCACAGTGGCCAGCACATGCCCCCACCTGCCCTGCCCCCTCAGGTGACAAGACACCACCAATCCCCACCTTCAGAAATCCATGTTTCACATCAAAAAATACTTCATTTTATGGTGATCAACTTGTAGACTGGGCCTACGATTTTAACTTACAGGCGTCTGGGCCACCCTCTCTCTGCCCCTGCCGGCCTCTCAAAGCCCTAAGACTGCAGGCGCTGAAGGGACAAAGCGGGGACAGATACTTCCCCTCACATTAGTGAGGCAATGGAATCTTCCTGTTGAGACTAAAATTCAGTTCTTGGCTATTAAACAGAAACAGCAACGTGTGGAAGTTGCTACCGGTACCTCTCAGTTTTCCACTGCGAAGCAGAACCATGATGGGGCTGCACGTACCAATGTGTGTTACGGGGCCAGTAACCTGGCATTCTGTGCTCTCAGAACGTGACTCTCTAAACCTGCTCTGACGGACGCCGCACTCGCTCAGCTGCCCTGTGCTGACGGGAGCGAGCGCAGCTGGGACAGAAGCAGCTCTGGACACACACCAAGGCCAGGCCACGTGCCAAGACAGGACGCAGAGCCATCAGCTGGCACAACACGTGGTGATGAGGCCTGTGGCCTCAGGATCAGAACACCTCCAAATACCACAAACCAGTTACTAACGCAATAAAAATAGGAAGGAGACCCTTTGCGGCTTTGCTTCCCCACTGAACAGTTAGGTGTGGGGCACCTGTGAGGTGAGGCCGCAAGGCTGGGCCTGGGGCACCTGAGCCCCAAATGTTCCCACGACCCAGATGGTGGGAACAGACAGCAGACACGGGGGCCGCAGAGCCACACGATCTCCTCCTTAGGCTTCTTTTAGAAACTGAACAAAACCAAGCCTAGAGACCCCTGAACGCCAACATCCTTTACCAGGAAAAGTGTTCCTCCAACTTCAGAATCTGGGCGACTCAAGGCCAAACAAGGAGCCCCAATACTTGCCAAGATAAACACATTTAAATAAAAATAGTACTAAAGCACCCCAAAACCCAAACCCTCCCTCTCTTTCTCTGAAAGAAAATTCCCACTGGTATGTAAGCTGAGCTTCCAGAGCCACCCAGTCCTGGTGGAGCCAGGAGGGAGGGGCAGCAGCTCACTTCCCCCCACCCAACAAGGACCCACGTGCCTGGAAGCCACAGCCGGCTGCAAGAGCCCGACTCCAAGTGCCCGGCACACGCCTGCACGGAGAGGAGCTGGGCACAGGACTTCCACAGCTGTGGGGCGAGTAACTGGGAACGGTGATGCTGGCGCACACACACTCAGATGCTCACCGCACACAAAACACACGCACACGCATGCACTGACCACACATACATGTGTGTACACATGTGTTCACTACACTCACCATATTCACCCGAGACACGCACGCTCATTCACCACATGCATGTGCACGCACTCACCCACATGCACGTACACACAGCCGCACGTGCATGTTCCCCACAGCTGTGCATTCATGACACACGCACGCATTCACACCTATACGTGCCCCCCCACGCACACGTTCATTACACACGTGCACTCACCCACATGCCCATACGTGTGACATGTACTGCACACGTATGTGCATTCGCCCCCAATACACATGCACACATGTATGCCACACATACACATAAACAAACCCAACGTACATACATACGTGTGTACACATGCAAACACAGAGGGAAACATTCCTGATCAAATAGTTCAGACCCAGGATATCAGAACCTCCGAGTCTGAGACATAAGATGCTGTAACTGGTTCAGTTCCTTCTCAGGAGATTCTGAATCGTATCCAGAACACTAGGAACTCCATTCAGGCTCTAACACTACAATTTAAGTCACCATGAGAAGCACAGTTTACAACCTCCTGTGGCTGACCCGCCCCACCGAACTTCTGAGTAACCACACGGAATGTCGGCCATGCCAATTAACAGCATTCCAGGGAAGGGGATCCTTTTGTCTCTATTTTGGGCCATTATGTGCTACAAAGTTCCTGAAAAGCACAAGCTTCTTTAAAAACAAAAATAAACTAACTTAAAAGCAAAGATTTCCAAAGAAAGAACATTTTCTAAAATCACATTGTAATCACCAACGTCAAATAAAAAAACTTTTGAGAACCTACAAAGCTAGTTACTAATCTATCAGAACCTAGTCCAATAAATGAATTAATCTGTCTGCACTTCTGTGAAGGCTGGAGGACGGCCCAGCAAGCCAGGCCTGCCTCTGGATGCAGCGCACCTCCCTGTGCTCGAGTTCTGGTTGTCACTGCCCTCGAGCCAATAAGCAGAGCACTGGGTGCCATGTGACAAGGCCGTCTTTCTCGGGACTGACCCTGGCTCACGTGTGGAGGTTAACACCGCCAACCTGTCACTCTCCTCCATTCACAGACACTCTACTGAGAGAAGGGCTGTTGTCAGCAGACTATGCAGACGGAGACAGACAAGTGCAAACAGTGTTTAATTACTATATGAAAAATATTTTCACAATTAAAAAAATTTTCAGACTTCTTTGTGAATGATGAGAAAAGCACACGCATGGCAGCCTGACAGCTACGCTAAGTTAGCAGTGCTGTGGGCGAGACGCTGCCCAGCACCCACTGCCTCAGTTACCCACTGCGCCCCCGGGGACCTGCTCAGCCATTCCCTGAAGTAAGAGAAGACACATCTTAACCAAGAATGATGTTGACCAAGAAGCTTTGCTGAGAACCAGTCGGCCTACCCACGCCCCAGCCCGCCTAGCACAGACTCATCTACCACCAGGCATTTAGCTGCAGAGACGTTAGGCCAACCAAACAAATGAGTACCAAAGTCATGAACTCTTAAAATTCTCTAATGCCAATGGATGCATGATTTTCAAGTGTTGTACAAAAAACATAGCTTTGAAAATTCAGATTCAAAGAACAAGTCATTATGTTCCCTACCACCAATACTCATTTTCAACACCTAAAAGGTCAAATTTTCCAACGACATTAACCGTATTGAAATGGATGTATTTACTCAGCACTGATATTGTACAGAAGTGAAGACACAAAGCCACATGGAGAATCTTGTGTAACTTGCTTCCATCGTCTTCCAGATGAGTAGATTCCGAAGGCAGGCCACAGGCCAAAGATGGTGAAGGCAGAAGCAGGAGGAGAGGAAGTCGGCCAGCTTTGAGGGGCTGAACCCGGTCGCTTTCCAGAAGCACCAGCTCCCGGGGGCTCAGAGCTGGCACACCCACACAGCCAGGCCCCCCAAGAGGAGCCAGAGGCCGCCATCTGCAGAGAAGCATGGGCAGGCTGAGTGCAGGGCTGAGAATCAAGCAAGTAAGCACCTGACAGAACCACGGACCCTGGGGAAGCACACTCAGGCCAGCAGGAGTAAGAACTCCGGGAACTGGAGCAGTTCACCATGACGAGGGCAGCCTTCCTGATCGTGGGACTGTGGGCACAGAGCAGCCCGTGGCTGGGAGCCAGCGGGCTGCTCCCCCAGCACCTCTACCACCACAGAGACTGGACAGAGCATGTGGACCTCATGGTGCAGCATCACTCAAGCCCACACAGCACCCGAGTCTTCAAGAGCAGAAGCTGACGAGCGACGGATGCACCCAAGTTGTATCCAAATCTGTCGAGCTCCCGGCTCACTCACGCCGAGCCAGAATGGCACAGTCCCACAGCAAAGGATGCCGTGCACATGGGCTGGCAGAGATGGGGAGCAGGAAGGAGCACCAATGCCTCACGGGGCTGCCCACGTGGCTTCGTAAGCCCAACACAACAAATCAGTCTCTGTCCGCTGTGGATTTCGGAAATGCACAACCTGCAGGGAGAGTCCCTGCCAACTGAAGTGGCCGTGCCCTTTTGTCACCACGCCCTAAGAAGCCGCCAACAGACCTGACGATGAGCTGGTCATCCTGCAAAGACACCTTGTCGAATGGCTGCCAAGTTACCCCAAAATGACTGATGGTTCAGGTGTTTTTTAAAAAACGACCTTTCAAAAAGCCATGAGACCAGACAGGCTGTATCACTTCACAGTACATGGACTAAAATAAACTCACAAAAATCTTAATGAAAGGTCATGGGAACAGATGTCGAGCCTGAGGATGATGTTCAGGAATCGAAAGGGAGGGAGATGAGGCTGACCTTCTGCTCCACGTGAGAGCGCCGTGGCTTCTCTCTGGCAGAGTTGACTTAGACCCTGGGGCCTGACATCAGTACCATGTGCTCCAGCTTGAGATAAAAATGGGAACAGACGGACACACAGACACATCTCCAAAGCCAGCAAGGGCAGAATGACACGCACAATACAGCCCCCGATGATCCCACACATACAAGGTAAGAAAACAAAGAAACCTGTTTGAGGGGACAGATGGGACCTTCAGAAAAGCCTAATGAATTTCTTTAAAGAAGGAAAAATGTGAAACAAACACTACCATTTGCTGACCCTGTTCTGTGGGCACACCGCTGCTCGTGACTGCCCTGTACTGACAGTTATATTTGAAGTTTTTCCACAATAAAAAAGCTTAAGCAGACACCATGGAAATGGTGGCTTTAGTAAGCAGAACTGTAAGGCTGAACACCACATAAACTTTAAATGCCAAATTCCAAAGACTTGCTAGTAACATGCGGAGCAGTTAATGTGGACTATCATTGTTTAATGATATAAAAAGCCATCACTGTTAACAGCCAAACACTGGAAATACCCCAGACGATGAGCACAGGTGGCAGCCGGGACGACAGGGCAGACCTGGAGAGGGCCAAGACCGCGATGGGCCTCAGCCACAGTGGCCGGGCGGGGGCGGGCAGGCTGTCTGCAGCGTGCGGCCGTCCCGCCGTGCTCCCGCGGAGGTGGCACTGACCGAGCAGGACGGAGCAGTGCAGGCAGTGCTGGGTCCTCACTTGTGCTCGCTCCCCGGGCACACACGAACCTGCCATCACCCTCTGCTCCAGGCAGGCCGCGTGACTGCTGCATCCGTGTGCTCCCGCCTGGACAACCCTGCTTTCCTGGAGATGGACCTGCCTCATCAGCCGAGGCAGCCTTGCAGGAGCTGCATCCTTCTTCCCGGACTGTGTCTCCATTTCCAGAGTGACATCTGCCGACTGTGCCCTGACAGGCTGGGAGCCACACTGTGGGGAGACAGAGCTATACTTCCAAAGAGACTGTTAACCTAGAAAGCCCAGCGACAGCTGATGGGACAGGCTGGTGACGCGAGCTATGCAGGCCGTGTGGCCACAGCTGCTCCCCTTTAGTCACCAGAAAGGGACACCTGCCGGCACAGCCGTAGCCCAGAACCAGGGCCCACGGACCAGTCCTCGTCTCTCCTCGCGTTTACACCTGCGCCTTCCTGAGCCCGGGCCCCGAGAGCTGGCTCCAGAAGGCCAACGACAGGGGCCTACTCCTTCCAGGTGAGACAGCAGTCGGGTATGCTCTGCTATGACCCGGTCTGATAGAAGGGGACCAGTGAGGAGGCAGGCTCCCAGGGGCCCCTTCCTGTGGTCGCGGTCGGTCTGGTCCTGGCTTCCTGGGGGCAGCTCCCATCCCCACACAACCCCGGGCACAGGCCTGGTCCTGCAGGCTCCTCCCTGGCCTACATGCTCTGGGGCCCGGCACGTTCTGAAACCCTCCACGCTCTGACTGCCCTGCCAAAGTCCCCACATGTGTGCCACGCACCACCAGACCCCCACTTCGGACAGTGCAAGCCCAGTCAATCCCCTCCCGTTTCAAGCCCTATCCTTTACGAAAGCCACGGAAATAGGCTGCCACGGCCCCTGGCCCTCCCTGCTCCGTGCCTGGTGGGGTGGCAGCAGCTGCAGCGCTAAAAACAGTTTCTCCTCGGACTCCCTACACCTCGCTGAGGACCAAGCAGCCACACACACCTGGGAGCCACAGAAGTTCCCCCCCTCACCTCTTGACAACGGACGTTCCTGCCACACCGCTGCTGTCTCCTGCGAGCCCGACCTCACTCCCGGCTGCCCCTCCTCTCCCTGACCCAAGCCACTCTGTCCACAGAACCCCCAGGGAAGCCCTCCTACTTCCACGTCTCCACTTAGCACTCGGGGTACAGACACGATAAAGAAAAGGGGACAAATGACACAGAATTCAGGGAGCCGGTGGGCAGGGGAACCTGATGGGGAGACGGGCTACTGGTCATGTCCCACTGAGGCTGGTTTCATTAACTGCACACAGGCTATTGGTCATGTGCCAAACGCACCTGGTGTGCAACAGGTACAAAGTAACAACTTTAAACACTATAAATCCCTCAATGAGCTTTCACAGCCCCTAGAGAGTCTGAAGCCTCAGGCTGTGTTTGGCCGGTGGCCACTGCCCATAGGCACACCAGCCCCTGCCTGCTCCCTGCGTCCTGGGCTCCAGCCACTCCCTTCCGCTGCTTCCATGCCCAGCGCCGCCACCTCGGGTCTCCTCCGCGTGGAACAGACTTCCTCCCCATCGCCACCTCGCTAAACTCCTGCTCTATCTTCAAGCCTGAGCTCAACGTTAACTCAGTCAAGCAAAACCAAGCCCTGACTTAACCGGTACCAGCTTAGTCTCCCAGTCTTCCCAGAACTGCCTGCTCCCGAGCCATACGAGTCCGCGTCTCACTCGTGTGCAAGGCCCAGGATGGCACGTCTGCTCTACCACACTGTCCAGAACCGGCAAGTGCTGGCATGGGCCAGACACATCAAGGAGTTTTTGGTCTTTTTAATTAATATTTCTGAGCAGTTTTAGGTCTATAGAAAACCTAAGCAGAAAACACAACCCTTGCATTCGTATATGTGTTCAACAGATGGTCTACTTCTGATATGTGACAATTATGAACCAGAGCCCACAGCTCGGTGCTCACGCTATGGGTTTGGACGAATTTTTAAGGACACATATCCACCACTATAGTGTCACACAAAATCCTCCGTGCTCTGCCTACATTCATGCCTCCGCTGACTTTCCACAGGCTCCATGGCTGTGCCTTTTCCAGAATGTCATGCAGCTGGAATCATACAGCAGGGAGTCTGGAAGAGTGGCTTCTCTCAGTGAATGTATTCAAGGTCTTCGTGAGTTAATAACCCATTTTTTTTTTTAGCACTGAATAATATGTCATTGCCTGGATGGACCACAATTTATTTGTCCACCACCCACTGAAGGATGTCTTGGATGTTTCCACGTTTCAGCAATTATGAATAAAGTGCAAAGTTCCGTGTGGACAGAAGTTTCCAATTCCTCGGGGTAAACACGGAGGAGCCTGGCTGCTGGACCACATGGCAAGAGTGTGTTGCGTTTTCTGAGACACTGTCACGCTGTCTTCCGCAGCGGCAGCAACACACACTCGCGCTGTGCCACATCCCCGCCAGCATCTGGTGGTGTCGGAGTTCCGGATGTTGGCCGTTCTGACAAGTGTGCAGTGGGAGCTCAGCTACTTTTCACGGAAGAGGCCAGGAAGACACAGCGTGTGCATCCTCAGATTCACTGGGCCTCGGTTTCACTTGTGCAGCCTTTTTGCAAGAACACCAGGGTGAGCCGAAGCCTCCCGTCTCCGTTCACAGGCCTGAGCTGGGCCTCCGGCAGCCGGGAGCCACACACTGCTGACAAGCTTCCATTCTGACCGCTCTTATGTGCACCTACATTCAGATGGGACTCCGTGGCCATGGGAGGCATTATGTGCTGGGACAGAAAGCACAAAATCATAACCATCTCCAGGTCCCTGGTCCCAACACAGTGTTTCTGACAGAATAAATGTTTACAAAATGAATACTAATCTCACCTGTAACTGATTTTAAAAACCCATCTCAAAACAGATCATTTCTGGGGGTCCACTATGCAAAGACAGTACAGACTGGAACCCATTTTTCACCCTGAACAATACCACATGCTGTGCAGGCCAGGCCTCCCAGCACCATGGCGCAACAGGGTGTGCAGGCCCTCCTGTCAATGCCACACCCTCTGCATCAGTGTGGGGAACAGAGGCTCCCTCAGGGCCACAGAGGCCCACGGGCTCCAGCACAGCAGCCCTGCCCAGTGCCGGTTTCCCTGACCACAGCCAGGCCAGGAAGGTGTTCCTGGATCATGGAGACCCAGTGAAGATCCTGACACAACAGTTCTGGCCTAGAACCTCAACTCCAGCCAGGTTAGGAACCCCTGGTTAGAGTCAACTCTCCCCATTTTTACTCCCAATAGCCCCCAAGGGGCTAATACAATGTTTTAAATGTCTTTAAAACTACACATATTTCAGTTTCTAAAATGATTCATACAGACAAGTTCTAAAGAATGATAAAATTATGTTCCAACACTGGCTGTCAAAGTGCTGAATGCATCTTCCCAGAGAATAACATAATGGACCAAGGTCAGAAAAGACCACTTAGGACCTACCTACTGCTCACAAAAACATTTTTACGGGAAATGTGTCTTGGGTTCTCACGTGGAATACCAAGAAAGCCTCTCCCCAATCCCACGTTGCTCCTTCTAGGCTCTCCATTCCCACTCAGCTCCACAGCGGGAGTCTAACAGCACATACAGGCAAGAGGGATGGGCACCATCTCCACATTATTTTGTTTCTTTATACTTGTCAGGAAAAAAACAAAAACAATTTTACATGAATCCACTTCTGCTGGCTCCAAATTGTGTATCTGTAACTTGAAATACACCTTCCTCCCAGTCTTGCCCCAACCTCTCCCCAGTCACCCCACATTCCAGGCCACACAGCTGCTGGCCTGCACTTTCAGCTGCCCCAAACTCTGTGCCCCACGGCTCAGGTCTCCACCACAGTCAGCAGCACCAGGAGACCCTGCAGAGAAGGCTTTAACGTAACACACAGTAGTTATCACCCACATGGACCTGCTTAAAAATACTGCCCCCAACACCACAAATTCTTCCCCAACCCACCACCATTCCCCAAAACCCACGGACAGGAAGTGAAACTAAATTCCAGGAGAATCACCTTCATCCATAAAATACTTCCTTCACGTATTGTCTGACAACGTAAGAACACGAGAGCACTTTGTATAACATGTAAGTTTTTAAGAAGCTCAAATTCAGGGGCGCCTGCATGGCTCAGTCAGTGAAGCGACTGCCTTCGGCTCAGGTCATGATCTCAGGGTCCTGGGATCAAGCCCTGCCATCAGGCTCCCTGCTCAGCGAGGAGTGTGATTCTCCCTCTCCCACTCCCCCTGCTCGTGCTCTCTCTCCCCCAAATAAATAAATAAAATCTTTAAAAAAAAAAAAAAGGCAGCTCAAATTTAAACATGAATCTAAAGCCCATCTCGCCTCTTCAACATATCGTCAACCCTGTTAGCAGCTCAGACCAGCACCAAACGCTGCCTCATGCCCTTTTCCACCCTGACCTCCCTGCCAGCCCCTCCTGAGTAAGCGTTCTAGTCCCTAGTGCACTAGAGTGACTGCTTCAACTACCCTGTCACACGAGGACCAGGTGTCCCCTCAGACACATGAGGGGTCTGGGAACTCCCCCCAGGCTCTGTGGCTGCAGACCATTCCTTGCCTTTCCCAGCCACTGTCCCTCTGAAAACAGAGACAGTGTCTGCCCTGTGACAAGGGGCCACAGAGCATGTCACATACACCCATCTCCAGAACCAGGAAGCCTGAGGCCGGAGACCGTGGGGTCAGGATGTCCACCCCTGGCGTCAGACCTTGCCTGTCACCTGTCTCAACAGTGTCCACTGGGTGCCCCTGCCATAGGAATAAAGCAACCCACATGACCTGCCTGCCACATCTCCCTCTGTCCAGCACAGTGACCCCAAATCACGATCCTCTCACTGTCCCAGTTGCAACAGCTTTTCCTGGATTGAGTCACTCAAATACTTTCCCACAGGGGTATGAGGGTGAAGGTGGCAGGTGGGGCCCTGGCTGCAGACCTGACATTCCTGGGGGAGGAGTGGGAGGCAGTGTGCAGAGGATTAAAGCAAGGTGCTGAGACATGATGGCTGCTAGCTGATGGCCTCAGACAAGTGACAGTGAAGCCGGGACCTCAGAAATTGGAGTGTCCCAAGCACAGGAGGTCAGGGCGCACTCTTGACTGCAGGGCGTTGAGGCCCTGAGGCGGGAGCCGGCATGGCACATCCCCGGCAGAAGCCAGCAGGGCCCGGACAACGCAGGGCCAAGGGCGCAGGACCAAGCCGTGGGGAAAGCAGGGGCACAGCTGAGAGTTCGTTCCAAGCATGCTGGGACTGCGCATGCCAAGTAGTTTAAACAGCACCATGGCTGCAGGGGGCCAGAGCAGAAGGAGGATGAGCCCCACTGACAGAAGCCCTGACCCTGGGTCCCAGAGGACAGGCCAGCAGAGCAGCCTGCGGCCCCGCCCTCCTTGGGCACTGGGCATCCACAGCGACCACCACCAGCAGCCACACTCCTCTGGACCTGGGGGCCCTACACGCACACTGCAGCTCTACGCTTGAGTGAGCTGATGAATGTACCCCATAAGGGACAGCTGTCTGGGACATTTCAAACCTGGGACTAATCTTCTGAAACCAGTACACAGAGGTGCTCTCAAACCACATCAGGAACATGGAAGCAAACACAACAGAAACAACAGTGGGCAGCACAGTCTCTCAGAGCTTCATGGCTCCGGACCCAGACAGAGGCAATCGGACTCAGGGAAAAGTCTGGCACGTCGACTCGGGGCTTCACCGCCTCCCGTGAGAGCACCACCAGGCAGGCTTCATGTAAACAGCTTATCATTACTTTTACTCCCCAATTTCAAATCTCTGAGTTAAATTTGGTCTTTTGCAAACAAAAAACAAAAAAAGAGGCAGCAAAAGAGAAGACACCCATCTGCTTTTCTGAAGTGGATTTACAAAGGCGTCTGCAGGTCCAGAGGCCTCCCCGCAGAGCACCCCGTGGACACCTCCTGGCCCGCCCCCAACTCCCAGGTCTGTCTGTCCTGCTCCTCAACCTTTCAGGGGCCACTGAGGAGTCTGCCCAGGAGGTGCAGCTCCATGCACTCACGCCAGTGGCGGAAACCTCACTCTAGATAAATGAAACTACAAGACTACCGGGCCCACGTTTTAATCTCTCTGGTGACTGCATGGTCAGCGTCCGTCACAGAGGCTTGGATTTACTTACCTAAGTAATGTGCTGGGTGAAATGCCATAGGCTTACTAGTCGCTGAGTAATATCCAATTGCTCTCTTAAATCGAATAACTTTGTCATCTGTTCTAGACTGGAATAAACGTAGGAAAACCTTTGTAAATTGCATGCCACTGGTCCTGTGCATGAACATACTTTCACAATTCAGCACATGTATCATCTACAGCTTTTCAAGTTAGAGAAGAGTTTAAAGTGACATTAAAATCTTCCAGGAAAAGCAACAAATCAGACACTAATCCTCTCAGAGTGACGTGGGTTAACACAGACTGGCACCCCATCAGGAGACCCGGGTCTGCAATGCAGCCCTCAGGAGTCCCGGGCTTCTCCGGGCCACGTCCCTGGTGCGGCCTGGGGAGGTTTTCTGTCCTGTCTCCAGCAAGCAGGACAGTGGTTTCAGCTTTCCAGAGAGACATGGGAGATCACACCAACCTCATGTCCTCCATTAACCCCGACTCGCTCACATTCCCTACTTTCCCCAAAAAAGAAGAAGAAATCCCTGACCATCACCTGAAGGGATGGACAAGTCACGTTCACAATTCCACTCAGCCCGCGTGATAGGTCTGTCTTCTCAGGAGAAACGTTATCAATCATGATGGAGAATGTAGGAGCAGCAGACCTCCCAGGCGTCTACCTTGAGCCCTCCCGGTGCAGCCGCGGGGGAGGCCGGGAGCCAGGTGAGGGGCCCCTGCCACACCCACCCCCGCCGTGCAGACTGCTCCAAGCCTGCGCTGTACCTGAGAATGCTGGAACACATCTTTAGCTACGGCATCCAAGTCCGACGGGTCCTGGATGTTGCGGACGTAGTCGGCCACAGCCTTGATCACCACATCACACGGCGGCAGGACTAGCTGGTGGGCCCGGACCTGAGAAAGAAGTGCACAGGTCAGTACATGAGTCCCAAGGGCAGGGCCCAGAAGCTGCAGGCCCCAGCATGACCCCCCGGTAAGTCTCGGCCCCAAGACTCTGGTGCTGAGGCTCAAGCCGTAGCTCCCCTCGGCTATTAAGTACAACTCGGCCACTTCCACCAAGCTAGGTCACGGAGCGCCTGGCAGTCCCACGTTACTTCTGACACATCTGCGACCTGCTCACCGTCAACCCTGGGCTCAAAACCCCGTGCCCCAGAGCAGCGAACATAGCGCGAGAAGCCACGGGCTGCAGACACTTCCGTTCTTCCTACGCCAGCCGACAGGAGGCCGTGCTGGGCGAACGCAGCCCAGGCGCCAGACCACCAAGAAAGCCAAGTCGGCTCTGAGTGGGAAGAAAGATGGGTCCCTGACTGCTGATGCTGACGGTCAAGTCTTGTGAACGATACACGGAACAAGTGTCGTAATATTTCACTGTCCCAGAATAGCTCATCCCACGAAAAGGTAAGTAAACAGGTTTTATTTTAAAAGGTTTTATGCTCTTTAATAAAAACTAAAAAACCATGGAAAAAATATGATTTCAGCTAAAACTATAGTTTCACCCTTTTCTTAGAAACAAAGATGAATCAGGCACTAAGTTTGTTTCCAGCAATTAAAAAAAGTCAAATGATAGCAAGAAATAATCTTTATTTTCCATATAACCACAAAGATCACAAAGATAAAAAACAGGGCACAGACCCCAAAAAGCCCTGTGCGTCCAGAACTGTCCGCTCCTGCCCGCCACCCTGGGCTGTGCAGGTGGGCCCAGTGTCACCACAGGGGAGGTGGCTTCAGGGACAAGGAGTGAGGAAGGGCCACAAACCATGGAGTGCGGCGGCCCCTGAACCTGGAAGAGGCAGGAAACACCCCTAGAGCTTCCAGAAGGAGTGTGGCCTTTAGAACGGTAAGATGATAAATCTGAGTTGTTTTAAGACATGCGCACACATGCACAAAGACAGAGAAAAACAAAAGAAAAAACTCAGAAAACCTGAGCCTGAGCACAAGACGTGGAAGAACCCACCAGAAAACAGACATTTACACTTTTAAGTCACCATCAAGGAAATTTTCAGATGCGCAGACCACATTCACTCTCTCCTCACAGAAGCAACAGGTTTTCTTGAAGCACCGTTCCTCATGTCCGGGTCAAGGTTCTCAGCCCCCATGTGCCGGCCATTAGTGCTCATGAAGGGACACCCCATCGCGAGGCCTCCAGAGAGCCATGCACACGTCTGTGCGCACACATCACAAGCTCAGTCCTAGAAACCCAGCCCCCCATGAAGGCAAAGGCCCATGGGTGCACACATGTCCCACGGGACGAAGCCTGGCGAACAGCGTGTGCCAGCCAGTCTGGGAGGAATGCAAGTCCCACCTGTGCTCCCCCTTCTGGGGTGTCTGGTCCCATGGCCAGGCAGGAGCAGGGCCAGCTGGTGGCAGCCCAGGAGGGAGGAGTCGGAACAGAAACCCTGCACCGTCCTCAAGGAACATGGACGGGGCCAGGGACAGCCGTGCCCGAGGGCCCAGGGCCTCAACTCCCGGCTCAGCAGGTGTGCCCCTGGCACCCTGAAAGCCTACGGGGCCCTTGAGGTTTTCATACCATGCTGCCAGGGCTGGCTCTTGTACGAGGATTTCAGATACAAAACAGAGCGATAACAACACGGTGAGAACAACCTACAGGATATAAAAACAGCCAAATGTGGAAAGGGCTGTCCCCCAGGGGTGGGGAGCTAACGGTGCTCCAGGCTACCTCTCCTGGGGTGTGCACCCTGTCACTGGGACTCCGCAGATGACGGGGAGCCACTCACAGTCTGTCCCACCGAGTGAAAAGGACCACCTGTCACTTCCGTTCCTGTGGACATCCCTGCTTCACTCCCATCCCCACGACTGCTGTGCTGAACGAGCCTTGAAGGAAAGCAGCCGACGCCACCAGTGAAGACTCCTGAGTGCCCCCCCCGCCCCGCGCGGTGCAGAAGTCCCCACGGCCCTGACTCCCTCACACCAGCCACCACTGGCCCTGCAGCTTCCTTCACAATCAAGCCTCCCAAAACCACCTCAGGGCAGCACCCGGTGGCAGCGGCCAGGCCCAGGGGACAGCACGAGCGCACGCACGGCTTGGGGCACACAAGAGAGGCTTTAACTCAGGAAGAAAGAGCACACAAAGTCATTTCTGCAACTCAGATGGCACTGTTATAACCTCCAAACATTCGCCAAAAGATTATACACGTTCCAAAATGATTTACCACAGAATTCCTTTTATGAGAAAGATTCCTGGTACATTCAAATAAGGATATATTTGCAGATAACCAACCAATTTATTAAACTTCTGACATTCCTGACAACTTTTAATTTGTACTTTTTTTTTAATTAATTTATTTTCTAAAGATTTTTATTTATTTATTTGACAGAGAGAGAGAGAGACAGCAAGAGAGGGAACACAATCAGGGGGAGCGGGAGAGGGAGAAGCAGGCTTCCCACGGAGCAGGGAGCCCGACGTGGGACTCGATCCCAGGACCCTGGGATCCTGACCTGAGCCGAAGGCAGACGCTTAATGACTGAGCCACCCAGGCGCCCCAATTTGTACTTTCTTTAAAAACCTGGCCATGTCACAGTGAGAAGGAATCGCGCATTCCTACGGGCTGGAAAACGGTGCCGAGAGCGCCAATCAAACAGACAAAGAAACAGTCCCTGAAGATCCCGGCCACCTCGAACACGGCTTACGGCTCTCCAACCACACACACCCGCACACGCACACCACACGAAGGTGTTTCTCGGCCAACTTTCGGCTGGTGCAAAACACTGATCTGCTGTCCCTCAAAAAGCGCTAAAACCTCCTGAAGATGCTCTGGGGGAGCATGTGCCCCCCCCCCCCAAAGCAGCAACTGCAGGAGACTTACAGCAATCCACCCCGTCCACTCATAAAAACAAAATCAACGCTCAAACCACACAAATGAAGTGTTCGCTCCTTGGAGAGAGGCTTCAAGGTATTTTTATGAAAGTCCCACTTCTTTTTTCTTTTCTTTGAGCAGCTGTACTTTTATTTTAGCCCAAAGCTTAACATTAGGGGGAAAAAAACAAAATTTAAATAAATTGCAATATATCTAAAGTTGAGAACAGGTATTTTTTGTCTCCAAGGATAGAAAGTAAATTCTGTTTAATTAAAAACCAAACGTTTATGATCATCTGCCTTTTTACAGCACTTTGTAGCAATTGCAGTAATTGTTAGTTACTCGCTTTACAAGCAAAAAGACGAAATCTGGAACTGGCAAAGACCTCCCAGAGTGTGCAGCCCCCTTGCTTGCAGACGGGACACTGGTGGCAGACACACCCTGCGTGGTGAGGGCGGCAGGCACACCTCCAACGGGGCCATCTGCACTGAGCCTCATCTTTCCCCAAGGTCCCATTTCCTACTGGACCACGTGCCGCCGTCTCCTGCGGGTCGTGGACAGGTGGCGAGTGCGGAAGGCACTCAGCCAGGCGGCCTCCACGCTGGCCCTTCGTGCACCCCCTGGCTTTCTCTCTGGGACCTCTCAGACCTGCAAGCCAGCAGGCGCCCGTTTTGCCAACCGTGATGATCCTGTTCCGTGTGCCTCTCTTGACAACCTCTATCTTGTATTTTCTTCCGACCCCTGGTCCAGTGCTGGAGCTGTCATGAACTCAGTGGTGTGAGCACGGGACGCACCCACCCCACAGGGATGCGACCGGGTCCACGGAAGCCCTCGCCACGCAGCCCCCAGCAGAGCCAGCACCAGCCGCCACAGGCAGCAACGGGCTCCCACTCTTTAGGGCCCCCGTTCCCATCCATACGCTAGCAATTCAAAGGCCACAACACGAGTTAGCGTCTGTCTCCCCAAGGAGATAATCTCTTCCCACCCCTAGAGGAGAAATAATGAGGGTCCTGCCATAGAACCAACTTGTAGCCACCCAGTTCTAGCATTCCACTGCTCAGGTGATTCTGTCGCCTCACCTTGGTTACATTTCAAAAATCAAAGACTTTTCTGCAAATTAATTTAAATGGCACAATGCAGTTACCACATGACACTTCAACTGTTAAATTAAATCCATCATGTCACAGCAGCAAAGGATTCCACTAAAATCCAAGATTTTCTCCCAGACAGTATGTAGATTGTATCAAAGGCTCTTCTAAAACTTTTTTTTTTTTTTTTAAAGATTTATTATTTGACAGAGAGCACAAGCAGAGGGAGCTGGGAAGGGAGAAGCAGACTCCCTAATGAGCGGGAGCCCGATGCGGGGCTTGACCCCAGGACCCTGCAACCATGACCTGAGCCAAAGGCAGATGCTTCACCGACTGAGCCAGGCAGCCACCTAGGGGGCTCCCCCTCCCTTTATTTTTGTAAGATTTTATGTGTTGCGTCTTTAGGAAAAGAGCATCAGCATTCTGACACACAATTTAGCTGAACACATTTCTATACACCAGTTTCTTAAAACGAAAATTTAGCCCCGCACACACCAAGGGAACAGTCAAGAGCCCATTAAACTGCATTTAGACGTGTGCGCACGTGCAGTTTGATGTTGGCCTGGCGGTGCTCGAAGCCTGGGGAAGGGAGCCCATGGTGAAGTTTCACTTGCTCTTAAACTTTCTCCCGTGGATTTTCTTCATACAGAACAGATGATTTGGGGCCACTTAAGTCTTGTTCTTCATGTTGACAGGAATCTGAAATCCTCAGATGTTCAGGAAACGGGAAGACACAAATGGGGCCCCTTCAGCAACAACTGTGTAGGGATGCGGCCCTTGGAGGCCGCTGCAGGGCGTGACTCGCTGTCCACTGCGCCCCCACCTGCATAAAGGAGCTGCACAGCTGACTTCAGGGCAACATTTATAAAGCTGACACTGGAAGGGAAGACGGGTGCATGTAGCCAGACCATGTCTGACTTCATGGATGTTAGTTTATGGTAAACAATACAGTTTGTTTCTTTAGAAGGATAGTTAGGAAATCTAAATGTTAGAAATCCAAATGCTTTAAAATGAAGCAAAGTTAAAAATAAGATGCAAAGTATAACAGATTCATGTCCGTTTTGTTTGAGAAACACTGTAGTTATATTTTAATTCTGCTAATTACGTCATCATAAGTATGTCAAAGTTCAATGGCATTTTATTTTGCTTTTGAAAATCTTATAGTATGCTGTTATGAATTAAATAATTATATCAACTTTTTCAAAAAGTTTTACATGAAGTTTTACATAGGAGACTACTGTGCTATTTTGGTTAGTCTGAAATAAATTTTGACTAAGTGAAAAAAACAAGAACAAAAAAGAACAAAAAACCCTTCACGATCTCTCCCAGCTTGTGTCCGAACTTTGCATAAATGCTATCCGTCCATCGTGTACGTTTCTGCAAGTGCACGGCTGTTCCCTCCTGTATCCTCTCGTCTAGCTGCTCAGCGCGAGACTATGAGCAAGCCAGAACGCGTACCACTCTCATGCCAACAGCTGGGACGGCGCGGCTGTCATGGCCACTCAGTCCCCGTCAGGCCAGTCGTCAGTGCATCTGGCCTGAGCTCTGAGACCCACAGGGATCCCTACAGGACTCCCTGCTAACTGAACAAACACACCACAAAACCAGGATTCTGGGGCTTGGTGCTGCTGCTCGCACACGGCCTCCCAGCCGCTCGCTGCAACATGGGTGAGCAGAACACAAGTTCCCCACGACAGCTCTGCTCCATCACCATTAGGAAAGCCACAGCTGTGATGGTGTACGTCTGAATCCTGGCAGTGTCAGGGAAGGAAATCAGAAAGCCACTTTGCCAACAACACTCCTTTACTCGTGCATGAACATGGGACGCCAGAGGCTCACATTCTTGCTGGAGACAAACTGCTGACGTAGGAGGGACCCTCGGAGGGCCGCACAGAGGAGCACCGCTGTGTTTTACCCTCACACCACCACCGTGCGGTGCACTCTGGACGTCGCAAGGGGACAGAGGGGCCCACTAAGGTGCTCGCTCGTAGGAGCACCCAGGTGAGCAGCGCGGCCACCCCAAGGCAGAGCACACTCCGGTCTCCTACCTTCTAAGTGACACCTCTTCTAGGGTTGAGATGTCCTTTCTATGGAACAATGGCAGATGGCGAGCTCCTTTTCCTTTTGGTATTCCTACACAGCTAAGAGTTGGCAACACTACAGCAGCCCTCCCAACCTTTTTTTTTTAACAGGTCCATGAAACCCGAATCCATGCTGTTGATCGAGGGAGCCACAGAAAGACTGTCCACAGGAGAGATAGGAGGTCAGGCCTTGTCAGACGCAGGGAGGATGGGCATGGGGGCTAAGGGCTCTGGCACACACCTGAGCACCGTCGCTACAGGCAGTCAGGAAGGAAAGGACGGGGTCAGGAAGGGTCAGACCAGATATAGGAGAGGGGAAGAATCAGAGACACCCCCAAGCTGTACCCTAGAGGGTCAACAGGGACAGCTGGTGTCACTCTCTGAGAAACAGAATACAGGGGATAAACCCACTTAGGCAAGGAGGAATACCTTATTTGGTGTGCAGGCAGAGCATCCCAGTGGAGATGCCTTGGCAGATGGTGGGCTACACCCCGCAGTCAGGGAAGGGGTCTCGTGGCTGAACTACACTGGAGAGTGGTCAACACAGCGATGGCAGCTGAAACCCTAAGAGCAGATGAGATGTGGCAGAAAGCTTGAGGCCGCAGCAAGAGGCACATGGACTAAGGAACACAGACACACAAGCAGAGGAAGCCCGCTCACACAGGAGTCAGGAAGAGGACACGGCACATAAGGGACACAGAACAAGGCTGGGGTCCAGGAAGAAAAGCAGGGGTTTCCAGAGGTAAGGAGAACAGGGTGGCTGAGCGTTGAGTGTTTCACACCCCAGGGAGATGAAAACCATTCAACACTTCACAGATGTCAACCGAGTCCTCCACGGCCTTGGACAAAGGCCCACTGTGGTAGCCTAAATTCACTGCAGGGTTAAGCTGCTGAGCACATTACTAGAGGCCACCCTCCGGAGATTTGTAGAGGAGCTGTGGGGCTGGGAGAATGTGGGAAAGACTGGAGCACATTTACAAATTGAGGGCCATGAGAGCACAGGGGAGACGGGACCGGGTGTGCAGGGCCCCAGAAGCATCCAATGAAAACAGCTCGGCTCGGGAAGAATCACAGACCAGTCTCAGACCAGAAAAAGGCAGTGGCAATGGGCCTAGCTGGGGAGAACGGGCAGTGGGGCGGGGGCCACGGGGGCAGCAGCCCCAGCGCTGGGACAAAGGGTAAGTGGGAGCAGTGTGAGACCAGGAGAGCCTGGAAGACAGCAATGAATGTTCACGACACGTTCAGGAGGAGAGATTTTACCTGCGGACACGGGCAGCCCGGTTCGTGATGGGGACCCTAACGTTTAAATCTGCTTTACGGAGGCATTTTACATGCAGTAAAACCCGTCCACCTCAGGCACACAATGCACTGAGTTCTGAGGAAGGCACACCTTAGCGGAGTCGGCACCGCCATGGGGAATAGCGCCTGAGACGCCCCCGGCCCCCTGCGCCCCTTCCCAGCCAGCCCCAGGCAGCAGCTGCACGCGGCGCCCTCTCTCGAGTTCTACCCTTTCTGGGTTTATGCAGAGGCGGTCTCAGAGCTTTCCTTTGTGTCTGAGTTCTCACTGAAGAGAAGTTTGTTTCTTCGCCACTCCCGGGGCCTCCCCGTGCGACTCTTCCACCCGTCACTCACCGGCCGGCCCAGGGGTGATTCGGAGGCCCCACGTAAAGCCACAGGGATGCTCAGACCTAGGTGTGTGTGAACACACAGCTTCACTTGGGGCGAGTGTCGCCAAGTGGGAGTGCGGGTCACAAGGAGGTGTGTGTTCAGTGTTGTGCGAAGCTGCCGGGCTGCTCTCCAGGTGGCCACTCGCCGTGCTCCCCTGGCTGTGACTGGCATTCCCTCATGATGCAGAGGGCCTCTGTGCACCTTCTGAACATTCCGGAAAATGCCTGCTCAAACTGTCCCCCATCCTTTTTTGCTGGGTTGTATCATCTTACTGTGCTGTCCTTTACAAATTCTGGACATGGGTCTTACCAGAGACACTCTCTGACCCTTTCCCTCGGCCGCTTGCTTTTCAATAAGAAATCTTTGCCTCAATTAAGGTTGTAAAGATTTCTTATGTTTCTTCTAGACTTGATTTTTATATTCTTTTCATTTTTGCACATGGATATCCAATTACCGTAAAAACTATCCCTTCCCCATTTTGTTACCTTGGGCTTCTGACATGAGCGCCTTCCAACTCTGTTCTTCCTTCTCAACATTTTTGTTGTTAGTCTAGGTCCTTTGCAGTTCCACATGAATTTTAAAATCAGTTTTCACTTACTTCAAAAAAAAAAAAGTCCGCTAGGATTCTGATAGGGAGGTAATAAAATCTAAGTAAGTCTTTTAATCCATGAACACAGTGTTTTTCTCCATTTGTTTAGGTCCTTCTTCAACCACAACTGTAAATTCACCATCTGCTCAGGTGGGCAGTTCTCAAGAAGAGACAGTGCAGCACCATCGAGGGAGGAGGGTTTGCTGGGCAGGGGGTTGATGGGGAGCCCAAGGCAGGTGGTGTTGGCATAACCAGCTTGAGAGGGTGCCCCGGAAGGGTGGTATGAGAGGACGTGAGCAGAGAGCCCCCAGAGGCCCAGCAGCAAGTGTCCACACTGAGAACTAGCACCAGCAGAAGGTGGCACTGGGGACAGAGGGTGAGGGGTAGGGAAGTTTACGAGGGGAGATGGAGCTCTTCTGAGAGGAGACCCAGGGCAGGCCGCTGGGCCCAGGAGGCCGTGGTCCAGCAGGGCCAACCGCAGACCTGACAGGAGGTGAAGGACGTGCAGCCAAGCTGTCTGGCAGCCCCAGTGCACAGAGCTCCCAAGGGCTCTGGAAGGTAAAGGGGAAGACTGGCAAGGTCCCCAAGGCTTTCCCAAGTGACAAAAAGTGATTGAGTACAGCCATTAGGAGGGTGGGAGGTGGTGTTTAGATGGCCTAACTCTTCAGAGTTACCAAAGAGCCACATCAGGAAAGGAAAAGCATAGCCCACAGAATGGGGGAGAGTATTTGCAGATCATGTGTCTGCTAAGAGACAGAATCCAGAATACAAAACAAACAAAAACACAAAAACTAAAAAAAGCCCTTACAACTCAATAATAAAAAGACAAATTACCCAATTTTAAAATGGACAAAGGACTTGAACAGACATTTCTCCAAAGAAGATAAATGAATGGTCAGTGAGCACAGGAAAAGATGCTCAACACCATTACTCATCAGAGAAATGCAAATCAAAACCCCCTCACACCCACTGGGACGGCTGAAAATACAACAGACAATAGCAAGTGTTGGCATGGATGTGAGGAAATCAGAACCCTCACACACTTGCTGCCCTCCTGTGGAGGGCAGCCCCCACAGGAAGCCTTCCGGTGGCTCCACGAGAAGGCGAGCAGGACCAGCAACTCTGGCCCCAGGCACATGCCTGACAGAAAGGGAAGTCCATACAGACTTGGGCACAGATGCTCACGGCGGCCAAATGGTAGGCACAATGTGAATGTCCACCAGCTGAGTCCGCCCCCAGGGCAACAGTGTCCTCCTGCCAGAAACAGGAGTGAGCACCAACAGCTGCTCCCGCATGGATGAACCAGACAGTTACACTCGTGAGAGACACCAGACAAAAAAGGACACGTAAGTCTACTTATATCAAGTGTCCAGAGACAGATGTAGATCAGTGGTTGCCACGGGCAGGGAGGCGGAAAAGCGGGGAATGACTGCCAATAAGCACTGGGTTTCTTTTGGGGTGATGAAAATATTCCAAAATTAGACAGTGGTGATGGTTGCACAACTCTGTGAAAGCTAAAAATCACTGAACTGTATATTCTGAAAAGACAGATTTTATGACATGTGAATTATAACTCAATAAAAAAGAAAAACAAGCTTTCTAAGCAAGTGGCACTTTTGGAGTAAATGCCCGGCAAATCCCAGCTTTATCACGTATCTTTCTGGTCCCACACATGGCTCGTGTCAAGAAGGGAAATGTCGGGGCGCCTGGGTGGCTCAGTTGGTTGAGCGACTGCCTTCGGCTCAGATCATGATCCTGGAGTCCCGGGATCGAGTCCCACATCGGGCTCCCTGCTCAGCAGGGAGTCTGCTTCTCCCTCTGACCCTCCTCCCTCTCATGCTCTCTGTCTCTCATTGTCTCTCTCGCAAATAAATAAAATCTTAAAAAAAAAAAGAAGGGAAATGTCTCTGGTTGAGCCGCCTTGTAGTGCTTACTATGCAGAGGTCGCTGGTGGGGCACCAGGTGTGCGTGTGTGCCCCAGGAGGTCTAGGGACAGGAAAGGCCGGCACAGACCTGCAAGGGGGCATGGCCAAACAACAGGTGGAAGAGGCGCTCCGTGACAGGAAATGCTTGGCGGTCAGAACCACTGATGGGGATAAAAACTCCAAATGCATGAAACTGAACATGAAGTTTAGGAACAACCATTAAAATGAATACAAAGACCTGTAACTAATGGTCCAACTTAAAAACATTTTTAAAATTAAAACTAAATGCCTATCCAAAATAAAAATTCTACCACTTACTAGGACTCAAAATCATAGAGCAATAAAAACCCAAAAAGCACATTTAAAAAGGGAGCTCACTCAGCATGTGCTTATGGCCAGGAGGTGTTCCCACCAGGGCTGACCACCCCATGCCCCAAAGGCCCCGCCCCTAGTTCTAGAATTTTCCATCACATAACATGGCTGCCTGCTGTCCTGAACACAAATGAAATATTCTTTACTTCTGAATCAAACCTAAGACATTTGATGCCACCTTACCAGCACCTCTTCCCATAGAAACTGAAGAACTAAAAAGCTCAACACCTGTCCGGCTGCCTCACCTCCTCTTTTCTACCACCGTTGTGAGATTTTAGGTTCTAAGTGTGTCCAGCACTGCCCTCCCACCCCAGTGAGCACAACCCTGATTAACAGCACGGCACACAGAGTCTGTTCCCCTCCCTGCCCACTGTCTGCAGGTATCACCCCTCGATCTGGCTGTCTGCACTGTTCCGCACCCACCTGCAGTTGTGGGCAAGGAGGTCGCTGCGGAGAGGGTGAAGACCCCTCCATGGCAAGGGGTGCTGTGGGCTCATCACGTAAGGAGTTCACAGAACACCCACCTTCTGGGAACAGCAATCCAGTGGGAGTGACTTTGGCAAAACGCAACACAGTAGGACAAGAAAGGGCGAGGAACACCTACACTTGGGGACATGAATCAGATGCCTGTGAAAGCTGTGTATACCACAGACTGTTAAAAATCACAAGAAAGTGTCACACACAACTAACCAAATTTTCAAAAGATGTGGTTACTTTTATGAGCGGGGTAAAGCAGACAGGATAGGAACAGTGTGACACAGCAGGGATGTTCATGAGAAAGGACACCATCATGTCCGACTTCCCCACATCTGCCACAATGCCAAAATGATGCTGCACACAGGACGTGTGCATAAAAGGCCAAAACACAGACACTGTGCAATATCTGAACTCAAAGCCAGATGCGCTTGCATTTTAGACCGTGGCTCTGAAACACCCAGAACTTATCAAGTCATTGAAAAATTATTGCAGATTGCTTCTCCATCATACCCACAAAAACCCCCAGCTGATATTTACAATACACATGATGATAATACAAAAAACCTGATTGGATCCGGACTTAAAAAAAAACAACACACACACTTTAAATGACTTGCAGGAACAAGTGAAAAATGTGAACATGAACCTGACCTTACAGAACGTAGGGGCTACTGCTGATGTAGTTCGGTTTGCTAATAGTAATATAAGTAAGGAAGAGACTAGCCTTATTTCTAGGGGGTCGTGACATAAACCGAAGTTTTCACAGGTGAAGTGTTAGGATGTCTGCAACTAACTTCCAAATAGTGGAGTTAAAAAACAAAGATAAATATAAATATACTTTTTGGCAAAATGTTAACTGTAGAACCAAGTAGATACATGGATGGACATTGTCTATTTCAACTTTTCACGTACTTAATATTTTTCTTAAACAAAGTGAGGAAAAGCACATGCTAATGATGTTAGTGACCTGCCAGGAGATTGAGCTGGTCCCCCAATAACCCCACCAACAGTGCTGCTGTCTAATGTCTGACGCGTGACCAAAGCCAGCTCGGCTGAAACGCACGTGTGGTCTGGGGTCTCGGGAGCCTCTCCGCTGCTACCCAAAACTGCCTGACCCTTGTAAGAAGCCAGTCTTCCCTTCATCCCACCTACGAAAGCTCACTGCCAGGCAAACCGAATGAGCACAACACCTCACGCAAGCGCACCTGCCTTCAGGCTGCACATCAGCAGTGGACCGGCAGGACCACAAACGGCAGCACTTTCGTCCATGAGGACACAGGAATGACACTATGGCCAAGAGCAGGAAGAAAGCTTCTCTCCTTCAAGGATGAAAAACACAAAGAAAACAAGTAGCTTCTAACAAGAGGAGAAGTTGAAAACCCCGGGCCCGAGAACTGTCAGAAGGACAAGGAAAGCATCCTGACAGCCAGCATGCCAGAAGGGAGGGGCCCAGCGGGCAAGGAGCCAGAGGAAAGAGGCAGGAAAGAGATGCGCTTGAATGATCCGGTTTCTCCAAAGTTCACGCCAAGTTACACACAAAATCCGCTTTGAAACAAACCACCACAGAAGATAGCTTACAGCGGGAGGGTCAATCTGACAGGAGGCAGAATTTCACAGAAGTACCCCTGGGAACCATCCCAAGCAGCCCCTTCGCTACAGGAACCAAGGCCCAGGCTGCCCGACAGACTCCCCATCCACCCCCCAAGAGCGACTGTGGTCACGGCAAAGGGGACTCGGAGTCCCAGGAGGCTGCTGGCCAGTACACGCCAGGCAGGCGTCCCCACGGCCCACCCGCTTTAGAAAACCGTGCGTGTTTCCAACGCTCCTCACTTTCACAACAGGAAGGCAAGAAAGATAAAAATATAAAGTGTTAATAAAACAGTATAAAGGGAACATTTCTCTAATGAACTTAGTTGGGTCCCCTCCATCACCCAAACACTAAAACCTTAATTATTAATTAGACTTTTATAATTTTAGAAAAGTATAGAACATTATGAAATTTATCAAACTATGCTAAGACATGATCCAAGTAACAGCTGACTGTATTACCTATTAAAAATATTAGGATTTGTAAAACAATACAAAAAACCTTTAGCTAAAAGATTTCCACCTACCTAGGAACACAGCATGAATTCCTCTAAGGAGACATTTAAGGACATTCATTTATCTCACTAAAGCCTAAGTGCTGGGAACAAGATAAGGCAGGTTTGTGGGTCTGTCCAGGCAGTGCTGACGGTGCAGCGAGGGGAGGCGTGGTATCGCTCACTCTGCAGCCTATCTCCTTCTACAGTAACGGAACATCATTCACATCACTACAGCAGCAGCAAACTCAACAGCTGACCGTCACCAGTGTTGGAGACCAAGTGCACTTGTACCTTCAGCGAGGCTAGTGGATGCTCTGGGCCCAGTAAGCTCCAGTGGAAGGAGGCCAGGTCTTCGTCGGGCAGGATGTGATTCCCTGCAACACAGACACGGCACAGTGAGAAACAGCGGGTCACTGACACTGCACACCACCATCCGCAGGTCCCTAGGGGCTTCGTTTTAGACGCTGCGGTAACTTAGGACCGTCTCCTTTGACATACCACATAAAACGTCCACACAAACACTGAAAATACATCTTCATCTTTTCATACAAAGCAACAGACAGCAGGCAGACCTCTTGCAGCTGCCTCAGCACGACATGAGCTTCCAGGACAGTTCCAACAGCATTACAACAGAACAAACTGCATAAAACTGAAGTGACTTCGCTCGACAGTGCTAAGGTCAGTCTGACAATGCTGGGATATCGGGTTTCGTTTGCTCACGAGACCCTAGGCTTCAAACTCCAGGTTCCACAGCAGAGGCAGACCGCGCACTTCCAGAATCTCTCTAAGCACGGTTACGTGACTTGTGACATGGGTCATACCTCCTCCCATCACTTCCACCATCACCCACAGATGACGAAGCACAGACCACACCAGCACCAGGAATGCCACTCAGCTGGACGCCCTATCACCAGGGCTGCATCAAAAATAAGAACTGCATTAGGTTGAGAAACTGTATTTTGGGGAACACTCTCCCTTCACTGTAGCACTTGGATGCCAACATGCCAACATCATTAGTGTGTTAGTTCTCTCGATGCAATTTAAAAGTGTCAAGTTCCTGAATAATTCTGTGATTTTTATATCATGATTTAGTCCCCTCCCCACCGAGAAGGCAGATTCATTAATTAACTACTAAGAGAAAGCAAAACAAGGTGAGTTCGGGGCGCTTGGGTGGCTCAGTTGGTCAAGTGTCTGCCTTCAGCTCAGGTCATGATCCCAGAGTGCTGGGATCAAGCCCCGCATCAGGGTCCCTGCTCAGGGGGGAGTCTGCTTCTCCCTCTCCCAATGCCCCTGCCCCCCAGCTTGTGCATGCTCTCTCACTCTCAAATAAATAAAATCTTAAAAAAAAAAAAAGTGATTTCTTAGTTACTAATTAATTAATTAATCTTAATACTCTAAACATGAAAGTACTCGACACATGAGCGCTGAACTGCCATGAATTCCAGAGGAGCAAAGTTACGTCCTCACTGTCTTACTGAGCTTTGCACTGCCTTCCTGGGTTCACAGGTGCACAGAACTTTACTGTGAAGTATGATGCATCTTAGATTTTTTTTGAAGCTTCTATCTGAAAAAATATGAGGCCAATTCCAACATCAGTAATAGTCTATTAAAATCTGGGTCACATACTTAACTGAATATTCTACCCAGCCTCTCTAAACCAAAATAACTCATATAACTACGCTGCCCATTACAAAAAGAAAAAGGAAAAGAAAAATAATCTTTCTTATTTGAGGACACTGAAACTTTTACACAAAATCTAAAATAAAAATGCGCGCCCAATTAAGACTCTACCTGTAACTCGTCTAAAATTTTTAAAGAAATTCCAAGCCCTAAATTCATTATTATTCAAAATGTAACTATTGTTTTTCACTCATTTTAAGACTTCACAGGGTAATTTAGCTAGAAGAAAGAGTACAGAGTTTGCACTCTCTCCTAAGAAATATATTCAACGTTTCTCAAATACAATAAACAAATATCCTCCATATCTCAAATTAGCTAGGGAATCCCGATATTCTGCAAGCATACAATTTTCCAGTTCATTTAAGGTCAATTCATATGTCGAAGTCATTTTGTGTAACATTTAGGTAAATAGGAAACTTTTCACAATATCCCCATTTACATAATCACTTTTAACATCAGAGAAAATACCCTCTATATTTTAATATTTGAAAATATAAAAGTATATTTAGAAAATTGGTTTTAATTCTCCAAATCCCAAGTCCAAATGGACAGAAAACAGCCACGTGCTTAACAACACATAGTTAAGGTGAGATTCAAGCAAGGATAATTTGCAAAATCAGAACTGTTGACGGATTGGTGGTTACACAGTTTGAAATGCTATCACCAAATACAACACAAAAAAAATTGTGGCTCCCTCAGTGTAATTTCTAACTGTGTAAAAACTTTTTGGAATGTTTATAAAATCTGATAAGTAGAAACATCTAAACACAGCTCACAATATGACTGCCATCCTACACATTTCAGAGAAGACAAATGGAGAACACAGTAAGATCTCACTTATCTGGAGACCACGGAGCATTCAAACAGGGCCTGCCTGTCCCTAGCGGCCCCCCACCCGCCACTACGGCCCCTGGGCTGCGATCCCAGGAGGGCCCAGCTTGGAGAACACCCATTCACACTGTGGGCCCAATTCTTACAAAACCAGCCACTACAGCTGGGTGTCCAAGTAGCTTTAAACGTGCATACTACAAGCACAAAACCAGGAATGAACAAAAAAGAAAGAAAAAACTGCAAAATGCAAACAAAAGTGATAGATGAATATATAACTATTGGAAAGTCGTTTTTACATGAAATGAATTAATATATAAAACTTCAATCAAAACAAGATTTCATCTCTTCTAGGTATCCAGCATGAGGAATTCCTCCGAGGGAGTTTCTAGACATCTAAAATGCAGGTATTGGAGGTGAGCTAAGGTAGCTTATGTTTGTTGTTTTTCTTTCAAAGCAGTGAGTGTCCCCAACACACAAGAACCCATGACAGAGCTGAGTTCACAACACATTTTCTTCTCTAACAAACATGACTTATGACAAAGGGTTAAATGTCTAATTTTCATAGTGAGGATGTGCTTAACATTTGTGATTTTAAAATACCATTTTCCCCAAAGTATTAGTGAATTTATTCACAAAATTAGTTTTCCGCCCTGGAAAGAACAACACATAAATGAATACTTAAGAACAAAAGAAGCACATTATCAGCGACACCAAAAAATAATACTGAGTAAGGAACACCACTGAGGAGGGGCACACTCCACAACATTCCAGCACTGACATTTAAAAATATCAGTGTTGCGGGGTGCCTGGGTGGCTCAGTCGTTAAGCGTCTGCCTTCGGCTCAGGTCATGGTCCCAGGGTCCTGGGATCGAGCCCCGCATCGGGCTCCCTGCTCCGCGGGAAGCCTGCTTCTCCCTCTCCCACTCCCCCTGCTTGTGTTCCCTCTCTCGCTGTCTCTCTCTCTGTCAAATAAATAAATAAAACCTTAAAAAATATATATATATATATCAGTGTGTTCCCAGCATAGAACCCTATCAAACGAAGCAGTTTTCACACTGCCCACCTACCTAACAGAGCAGCAAAGATAGGGAAGCGGTTTGGGTTCAGGTCCAGCTGCTTGGCGACCTCGTGCATCAGATACTGGCTCGTGGTGAGACTTTTCCCGTTCCGGCTCAGTTTGAGGGCGTGGGCACTGAAGTAGTAAGGGATGTTGCACAGTGCGTAGTCGGAGTCGTAGGCGACCAAGCCGTGGAAGCCGTTTTCTCTGCAGAAACCGATCACTTCCTGATGGTGGTCCTCGATGCTCTGGGCCACCTGTGCAAGCGAGAGGAGCACGTGGTCAGAGCCCGCCCGCCACAGCGCCCATGTAGACGCCGCTGTGCAGAACCTGCAGATCCCAGATGCAGAGACACCCAAAAGAGCCAAAGAATCAAAGAACCATAAAAAGGGTGTGGCACACCGCTCCAGGGAGCAAGCTCTGTGGGAGCCATCTCCTGGTCAGTGACTATAATCCCATCTAAACTGCAAATTAACTGCCCATTTCTTGTCATACTCAAAGATCGTCCTGCTTAAAAATACACAATGCCAGCTGATCCCCGTAACAGTATTCTGAGGGAAAAAAGGGAGAAGAAACAGGGATAGAAGAGGAAAATAAACAAGTGTCAAAGCAGGAGACTGAAGCCAGCCACCTCGGTAAAACCAAATAATTTCTTCAAAGTAGAAATATGTCAAATAGGTAAAATAATAAAAAGGTTTTTTTTTTTTTTTTACAGAAAAGCCAAGCGTTACCCTTCACCCACAGATCTGCTAGTTATTATACACGCTAGAGCACTCAGCATATGGGGACAGAAGTAAAGGTGAACGTTTACCCCAAACAACACTGTCACATGGTCATCCTGTGCAAAGGATCAGACCTGGTGGTGTAGTCCCAGGCTCAGGACCACCATGGGGACCAGGCTGAAACTCACTGCCTGCTTAGTGATAAAGACTACAAAGCTGCAGCTTCTTTCCTTGTCCCAACTCTCCCAGGGTGAGTGGTCCGCCGCAGGTATCCCGGAGACCCAGGAATCTCGGGGAACGTAGCATCCTAAGGGCGGACAGCAGGCAACACCCGTGGAAAAGTAAAAGGCTCTAGGAATCTTTCTACTCCCAAAACATACCAAAAGGCGGGCGCCTGGGTGGCTCAGTTGGTTAAGCGACTGCCTTCGGCTCAGGTCATGATCCTGGAGTCCCTGGATCGAGTCCCACATGGGGCTCCCTGCTTGGCAGGGAGTCTGCTTCTCCCTCTGACCCTCCCCCGTCTCATGTGCTCTCTCTCTCATTCTCTCTCAAATAAATAAATAAAATCTTTTAAAAAAAAAAAAAAACATACCAAAAGGCATTTGAAAAACACTTTCCTAAAATATATAAAGTCAAAGACAATCAATTCTTCTCCTATTTCCCAAATTCATTCAACCAACTGAAATCTGGTAGATTTTTTGTTTCTACAATAGATAAGGTATTTGAGAAAACAGATTTTTAAATTAAATCAAGTGACTCAGCTAACGGTAGAAAATTAACTCCCCAAAGAGCCCTAAAGTTGAAAAACATGTGCCTTAAATATAAGTGTTTAGAACTATACTGTCCAATGTGTGGCTATACTGAATTAAAGTCAAAACTAAATCACATCCAAACAGTAAGTACGAGTGTTCAGGGGTCACCAGCTGGGCACACTGTGGAGCTGCTCCCATTTCTCACTGAATTTCACAGGACAAGTGGTCACCGTATTTTGTTGGAAAGTTAGTTATAATGAAATCTCACTTAGAAGCAAAGGCAAACCCTTTAAAAATGCTATTTAAAGGAAAAGTAATTTCCTGCATTCTCTTAATACTTTTATAAAAACATTTTACTTCATAAGAAAAATATAAACATTTAGTCAATTTATTTCTATTTCTTAGAATAGAAAAATGCACTTTCGTCCCTTATCTAAAAACACTGTACCTTCACTAAAACAGAAAAGTACAGTTTAAGAAAATTCTGAAGTGAGGCCAGCTCCACCTCTCCCAGCCCAAGCCCCTGCCTCCCCCCACTTCAGGATGCACAACTTTATAACGACAGCAACGTCTTAAAACATTTCTAAATCACAGCAAACCCTGGCTGTCGTCCAGACAACTTTAATCATAAATCTGCACATCTCCCCAGAAGCCCTGAGATGAAAGGAGACTGTGAGTGACCACCCCTCACCCCCCACCCCTCCAAGGAGTTCCAGAAAAGGCAGCATGGCAACTTGCTCCAGAGCCAGGCGCCCTGTGGAGATGGGGCAGAATTAAGTGCAGGAGCTGCACACCGCACACCCGGTATGTACGTTTGTGACAGAGTTTATTAAACCCCTCTCCCAGGACGCTGCAGCCGGGGCCGTCATCCTTCCTGAGCGCCCCCGTGCCAGTCACCAGGCTGCACGCCTCACAGCCACCCGGGAAGGGGAGCGGGGGAGGGGGATCAGCCCGCTATGAGGGCCCACGGCCAGGGCCCCAGGGGGAGGGCAGGTGCACTGGCCCGAGGTGAGCACAGCGGGGAGGTGGCAGTGGTAAACTCGGAGGAAGCAGGGATGGGGTCTCATCTGGCGGTTCTCAAGGAAGGCTTCAGAGTCCTACAACAATCGGCATTATACTTCCAGAACCTTAAAACGTTCGTGCCCTTTGACCCGGTGATCTCACTCCAGGAAACGGAGCCTAAGAAACCAGCACCGGTGACAAATGCTGGGAGTGTCAGAGGGTCAGAGCAGGCTCCCGTGGGAGAACGTAAGCTAAGACCCAGGAGCTGGGCAAACACAGCAGCCCGCAGTGTTGTGCAGAAACACGGGGAAAAGCTTTCGACAAAACACTAAGCAAACTGTTCAGAATCAATCCCCTGTACACAGAGCAGCACGAAGCTGGGGAAGTGGGGAAACACTGGAAGGGACACAGCAAACGCCAACAGCTGTGTCAGGACGGTGCAATTAAGCTTAACGAAAACTTCCTTAGAGGAAAAAAAATGAATAAAAACGCTGAAGCAGCACTAGGATAAGCCACACCCACCCTGGCCTCCTCAGTGTCACCACAGTGGGGACAGACGCTCTTCCTTCCCCAAGGATGACAAGGCATGCACTTACTCATCTGCCAACCAGGGGTCTAGGCTGGCATCTGGCATGGTAAATTCCAAAAGAAAGAAGAACACTGGGGGCCCCATCACAGGGCCCCAGGAGTCTTTAAGCTACTTGCTGGATAGAGCAGAAGGAGCAGGCAGAGGGCCTCGCAGAGGGCGGACTTGGGGCTCTCCACCATCGCCTCCTTCCGCCATCCCAAGCACAGTTCCCTGTTTTTTCAGAACATCTGGTTTCAGTTGGCATTAAAAAGCAAAGTGAATGAGCTCTTATTAATTCACTACAACACTAATTTGCAAATGATTAACAATACCTTAATCCTCCCTCAAAGCACACCCAGCGTTAAACAAATAGCTGCCCACTAGAATTAACGTCCTAAAACAAAAGATGGAGGAATCAAGCCTGTGAGAGCATGGACTTCAAGGCTCGAGTCAAGGTGGGCTGACCTGTGCCCCTGTCTTGCTCATCTTTCCCACCTCAGGCACCCTGAGGGCCGGCAAAGGGGACAGAACCAGAACGCCCAGGTCCCAGTTCTGGCTTGGCGCCCACCTGCCCAGCCAGGAATGTACAATTCATGGGTTTTTAAGTTTCCTTCAACTTCCAAATTTCTGGTGTTCTCTCCCACCTTTACCTGAGGAAAGGCAACATGGCCTTAAAACCATAAGGTAACAGAGACACGATCCTCCCCCGGCGGGCTGGTAATGGACGCGTGATGGTCCGTTACCACAAAACCCTGAGGCCAGAGTTCAGAGCTGGGGATGTAGGTGGTGGACACACATGACGTACGCACTGTCCAAACTCACACAACTACACCTCTCACACGGAGAATGAACTTTAACGTATGCAAATTAAAAACAAATCAGCCGGGACATCTGGGGGCCAGGAATGAATGCAGACCGGCTAAGGTACAGAACTGTACTAGAAAAGTCTGAAATGACCTCTCTGAGTGGGGTGGGGGCTGCTGCCCTAGGTAACTTTGGAGAACAATGTTTTGAACGGAAGGTCAGACTTCTGAGGACAGGCACCACACAGATGCTGACCTCTCCTGGTAATGTGTATCTCGAGGGCACAGGGGTGCAGGTGACAGCGCTGAGACCACATCATGAATGGTGGACGAGCCAGGTGTCTCACCGTCAGAGAACGGGGTTACACATGGGCAAAAGGAGGAGGCTGGCACGACCCTATGGTGCCAGCTTAGCCATGGAGACGTCCTATGAACTGATGTGTAGGTGACAACACAGACAGGCACAGAAATCATCAGAGGTGACGTGTGTACACACACACCTCCCCGCTGTTGACAGACAGCTGAAAAGCAGCGACACCCCAGGAGTGAGAACACCTGCGCTCTGATGTGGTTTCTAAATTCCATTCTCCACAAAATGGAACCAGGGCCCTTGAGAAAAATGGGTGATGCCAGGGCAGGGAAATCCAAGACGGTCCTAGGGCATGTCTCTGTAGCGCCAGAAAGGAAGGAGGTGCTCACAAAACGAAGGAGGGATGTGCCAGGACACAGGAAACCCCCCCCCCCCCGAGAGACTCCCAATGGCCAAAGCTAGAATAATTTATGCAACAAAATAAAGAACATATAAGGTTATCACCCAAAGTATAAAACTAATACACGAACCCATATTAGTCCAGACAAATGATTACATAAACACAGTCTGCCCTACACAAGAATTCCAACAATAATGTGAAATCCCTCCCAGGAGCTAAAGCTCACCCCCACCGTCCCCCCGAGAGGGGGCTAGCCCAAAGGACCACTTCCAAAGAAGCAAACCAGCAACGGGATGAAGTCGTGTCACAGAGCAGATGCCTGCCGACTCCACCACGGTATGGTGTGACAAAGGGCACTGCACCTCTGGGGCATTCTCCCCAAAACATGAGAAAGCATCAGGCAGCCCAAACTGGAGGCCAGCCTACAAAATACCTGCTCAGTAACCGAAAGTGCCAAGGACACCAGAGAAGCAGAGGTTGAGGAGCTGTCCTGGACCAGAGGGGCCTGAGGAGATGAGACACCTGAAGGCCACAGGGCAACCCAGATCAGGGCACGGAGCCTAAAAGAACCCCGGCGGAAGGAGGAATAAGAACTGAGTGAAGGGGGCGCCTGGGTGGCTCAGTCAGTTAAGCGGCTGCCTTCGGCTCAGGTCATGATCCTGGAGTCCTGGGATCGAGCCCCGCGTCGGGCTCCCTGCTCAGCGGGGAGTCTGCTTCTCCCTCTCCCTCTGCCTGCCTCTCTGCCTACTTGTGCTCTCTATCTATCTGTCAAATAAATAAATTTTTAAAAAATCTTAAAAAAAAAAATTAAAAAAAAAAGAACTGAATGAAGAACACAGTGAGGCTCATGGTACCGCATCAATGCGAGCTTCTTAGTTTTGATAACCGCTCGCTCACAAGCTGTTACCGTGCACAGAAGCGGAGTGAAGGATATTCAGGAACCCTCTGTACCATCTTGGCAACTTTTCTATAAACCTAAAATTATTCCACAGTTAAGTTTATTTTAAAAAAGAAAAAAGTCAACAGTTTACAAGACACCAGCTGGAAGACTATTTTAAGCTACTTCACCAGGTGAACACAGCATTAACAGGCATGAACAGCACAGTCTAAGATCCTATTATGTGAAAACACATCTCTCCGCAGATCGTGGGGCTTCAGGAAGCAGGAGAGCCCACTGCAGGTGAGATTGGGCCACTACAGACCTGCAAATAAATGAACCAAGTCCCCTGGCCAGAGGGCCCCGGGACAATGCCTCAAGACGAGCACCACCTCAAAGAGCAGGTGTTGGGACTGGGTCGGTGCAAGGTCTGGCTAGGGACAGGAAAAGGGTCTAGGCTGCGTCAAAACAGGACTTGAAAGGCAATTACTCAATTAAAGATAAAAAGTAAATGTCAGAGTTAGGCTTCAGGGAAGCAGGGTCTGACAGGCACTGGCTGTCCCTCTCTTTTGAGCATCTTCTCTCCGGGCCTGTGAGCCCTCTGCTCTGGGGCCCGCCTCCCACCTAAGCTGCCCGGGGACAGCACCCTGCTTCTCTGATTCCCTGGCCTCCAGCTCCAGGTGCAAACTGGGCAGAATATAACGAAATCGGTACACCTGGTTCTTAATTCTAATTTTAGAAGTGAGGGAAAACTATGACATACGATACTGGGATGATTATTTCAAGCTAAAAACTTGAAGCCCTGAGACCCAACTTCCTACAAGCGGTAGTAGAGGGGTAAAGCCTCCCTCCCCGAGAGTGAGCCAAACCTGGAATTCGGCACGACCTCAGTAAGGAAAACCCCAGGCTGGTACCCCGAGACCACAGACGCCATAAAGGCAGGTTTCTGTCTCTGGCGCCAGGGGGGTGAACCCCACTGCCCACTTTAACACTTCCTGCACTTCCACTTCTTCATCTGCAAAAGTAACACCATCCCTACACCTCAAAGGGCAGCTGCAACGGTTAACGAGCAACTGCATGTAAACAGTTCAGTCCTTCATAAATAACAAACGCTGATAAAAGTCGGCTACCATTTGTCCTTAAGAAAGCTGCAGAAGAAAGGATCTGCTTCTTCATACTTTTCAAACATATGGGACCTGAAACACTATGAGTTGTCATAAATAGATTTTCCGACATCAAGAAAAAAAATACTGTGAGGTTTTTCTTTAGAACGGTTTTACACCAGCTCAGGGAATAATGTGACACACCCTCCAGCCACTTATGAGATTTAAAAGATGTAAGTTAACCTGAACGTAAGAGGATAGGAGTCGACCTAAATTCTTTTGCTTTTTTAAAAAATGACACCTTGATCTTGAACTCTAGTTGCCAGGTCCTGGGTGGGTGAGATTACTCAAGCTACTCACTCCTGTTCGAGTCCAACAGAGGAATGAGGACATAAAAGTCAACTCCAATTTGGTGGAAGATTTTTATTGTTGTTGTCAACATTAAAAGGGCAATTTCAAGTTATGACATATTTTAGCGATGTCTCTAAAAACTAAGTCTCTCCCCCTGAGAAATCTGGAATCAGAGCTGAAGAGCTTCTTACCTTACACATTTCTTGCCTATTCTATAAGAACTGGTTATAGTGGTCTTAAAAGAAAAAATAATTTTTCAAAATAAGTGAGTGACACATGAAAAGATTCTCAACTTCATTAATCATAAAGGAAATGAAAATCAAAACCACAATGAGATACCATTCAAAACCCATAAGGATGGCTACTATCAAAAAAATAAACAAACATAAATAAGCAGGTGTTGACGAGGTGAAGAAATTGGAGCCTCATACACTGCTGGTGGGAATGCAAAAGGGCGCAGCTGCTGTGGAAAACAGTATGACCATTCCTCAAAAAATTACCCAGAGAACTACCCTATGATCCAGCAATTCTACTTCCAGGTATATACCAAAAGAACTGAAAGCAGAAACTCAAACAGGTATTTGTACACCCATTCTCATAATAATATTATCACAACAGCCAAAAGGTGGAAGCAACCATCAACAGATGAATGGATAAAGAAAATGTGTATAGACACAGTAGAGTATTACTCAGCCTTGAAAAAGAATAAACTCCTGACACCTGCTACAAAACATGGATGAACCTTGAGAATACTATATTAAGTGAAATAAGCTGGTCACAAAAGGACAAATACTGTACGATTCTACTTACATGAGGTCCCGACAGCAGTGAAATTCCAAGACAGGGTAGGTAGTGGGCGCCAGGGGCTGGGGGGGGGGGGGGATAGAGTTTCAATTTGGGTGTTTAGTGGGGACAGAGTTTCAGTTTGGGAAGATGAGAAAGTTCTGGAAACAGACGGTGCAGATGGTTGCACCACAGTGTGAATGTACTTAATGCCACCGCACTGTACACTTAACAATGGTTAAAACAGTAAAATTTTTGTTATAGTTCACCACAATTTAAAAAAATAAAATTAAGAATATATAATAATAAAAAGAGGGTTTTGTGCCATCAACCTGTCTTCTTAGGAAGCCTAAGCACATGGCTCCAAGAGGTAACTTCCTACTTGTCAAAGATAGAGGTTTTACTTTTCCTTCAGATGACGACGTTAGTGTGCATCATTAGCAAGGACTGTGGCTGCCAGGCTATGTAATAGGCTGAGACTTCTTTTTTTCTTTGCAATCTCTTTAATAGATTGCCTTAATGCCTGGCCAATAACAGGTACTCAATTTTTGCTAAAGGGAAGATGAATCATCAACTGGGAACCAGTCAGAAAAGAGAGTATCAAGAATATAAGGTGAGAAAATAAATCTTACACAATGGCCATTGATCCAGGTTTTGAAAGAAAATAATTCAATGTGTCTGTCTATATAAAAAGAACAAAGCAAATATCTGATTAAAAAGTTAAGCACCTACACTACACATATGCAAGAGGAGTAACCTGAGTCCCCAGCCTCAAGCAGCTTCCAGTCAGCTGGGGATGCACACACAGGTAGCTGTAACAAAGCGGAACCCAGGAAGCACAGATGCACAGGCACACTGTGCGTATGCCTGGTCCAACCTGTGGGATCATCAGAAGAGGCTCCATGTGGGGCGCCTGGGTGGCTTAGTCAGGTAAGCGTCTGCCTTTGGCTCAGGTCATGATATGATCTCAGGGTCCTACGATGCAGCAATGGGGTGTCTGCTTCTCCTTCTCCTCTGCCCCTCCCCCTGTTCATGTTGTCTCTCTCAAATAAATCAATAAAATCTTTACAAAAAAAAAAAAGAGGCTCCATGAAGGAAGCTGGCACCTGACATGGACTTTAAAGTATGAGCAAAATCCTGACCAGCAGAAGTGGGTAGTTGGACAAGAAGGAGCAACACGAACACAGTGGGGAAGCTGAACGTTTCCTGGGGAAGCAGGGAGTGGAATGGCTGAAGCGCTGACAAAGGAGAGCAGAGGAACTGTGAGCCATGCGGGCAGGTGGAAGGAGCTCAGTTCAGGAGGGTCTGAACCTCAGTACAGAGTTTGGATTAATGGTTTTGTTCAAGTTGCCGGCAGGACTGACTAACCTGAGGAGCCCGCAGGCTGCACCGACAAGGTGTGCAGGATGAGTTCCACCAGTGAGGCAGCAGGTGTGGGGCCCAGTCAGATGAGATACAATTCTGACGGCTGCCCACACTTAGACACTGGTGAATAAAATGGTACCCTTAGTGTTCTAGCAGTGTACTTTTTGCTCTATTTTATTATCCTATATCATTTTTTCTAAATGCTGGTAAATACCCAATAATTTGGTTTCACAACCACCAAGGGGTTTGCACAATCACTTATTCGGCCTGTAGGCTCCACTTGGAGAGTTCACATGGTGGGGGTACTGGAGTGAGGAAGGGCACGTGGGAGACTGCTGGGCTTGCAGAGGGACCAGCAGGCTGGGTCATGAAATGCAGGGGGAGGGGGCAACACGACGACTCTAGGGGGCCAGGAGTGTGACCTTGAAGTGGATGACGAGGCTCAAACTAGTGAAGGTTATAAGCAAAATCCGAGGAGCCCAAGTGCACAGAGGATGGAACAGAAACAAGAATGAAGACTAGCTCAGAAGGGGTTGGGGCTACAGAAGGGAGACAGCATTTCAAAGTCTTAACGGTGAAGTTTCCCGCTAATTACAGGGTTCCACTCTGGGGTGGCTAAAGCACAAACACAATGGCCACTTGATGTGAGGGACAGGAGGCAGGAAGGGGGTGCTGAGTGGTCAGCTGTGTGCTAAATGGGGGTCAGGAGACACAGTGTCAAGCACATAACACCAACGGCCCAACAAGTCTCTGCGAGCAGGCCGTGGGACTGGTCAGAAGCTGTGTGCACACGTGGACAGCAGTAACTTCAAAGAGGTGATGCTGCGATTATGAGAAGGAAGAGCATGTAGTGGAGAACAGTGGCAATTATGGGAAGTCTTATTTCAGTAGCTCCAGGAAACAGAAGCACTCTGATCATCGAAAAGGGTTCAATAAGGCAGACAAAGGAGAAATGCTGGCTTTGATCAGTCTAACTTCAAGAAAAAGGAAGAGATTTAGACATGGTGATGAATGTTATAGAAATCAGTGCTGAAACCACAAATCGGGGGCTCAAGAGCATAATCCAACCCACAGCCTATTTTGTTTGGCTTAAACAGTATTTTTTAAATGGAATAATTTCAAATAAAAGTCTGGATTCCTGGCTTTCTTGAAAAACGTGAAGTCTGATAATGCTGGCTCTACAGTCCAATAAGGTTTTTAAAACATGCACACTCTTGGATCTACCAAGTTTGTGTGTGCACCATTAGCAGGGGCTTGGATAAACTATGGAACACTGTGCAGGCATTAAAAAGAATTAGAATTATATATACATAAGAAGATTTTTTACATCCTTATTTAAAAAAGCAAATTGCTGAATAATGTATTGTGTGGTCACATTAATGTTAAAAATTAAAACCATATGGTGACAGTACATAATATGTTGTGTAATGTATAATACAAAACATACATAGGCAGCTGCTACAGAAAACAGTATGGCAATTCCTCGAGAAATTAAACACGGAATTACCATATGATCTACCAATTCCACTTCTAGGCATCTCCAAAAGAACTATAGCTGGGGCTCAAACAGAGCACACCCAAGTTCATAGCAGCATGACTCATTATTCACAACAGACAAAAGGGGAAGCAATCCAAGCATCCATGGACAGATGGATGGATAAACCAAATGTGGTCTGTGGAATATTATGCAGTCTTTAAAAAGGAGGGTAACTAACACAATGTCATGGACAACATGGATGAATCTTGAAGACATTAGGCTGAGTTAAGCCAGTCCAAAATTGGTACACTGCAAGATAATAAATATTTTAAAATAAGTACTTTACATGGGTGGCTGGTTTCGGTTGTAATGTGGTCAATTTTGAACCGAAGTATTCCCTGGTCAATTCAAGGTCTTAGAGAACAAAGTGTAACTACTAGTTTTTGGCCTCTCCTGGATAGAAACCGTGCCGCTCCCCCTGTAGCTGGAAAACACAGCAGAGGCACTGTGCTATCGGATCTGACCTGGGAGTGAAGTGCAGGTAGGCACACCCCTGAGGCATTCTTACACAAAGCAACTGAACTTTGCCTTCAGCTCGGCACTTCCTCCTTGAGAAGGTTACTGGTTACTTGTCCCCAGATGTAGCCTACTCAGCAATCCTGTCTCATCCTATATAAAATGGGTAACAAAACCCTGTGCTGGCCAAATGAGACAACGCCGTGAAAGGGCCCAGCGAGGGCAGGCACCCGACAAGTCAGTCCCTGCCCCATCGGGTACGCATCATCATCCCAAAATCTCAAGCCACAGCCAAATCTCACAGACTTCCACTGACGTAAAGCAGGAGCACGGCTTTATTATGTCAGACCTAAGTAAACATGCCAGAGCACCGACTCAGGGGAAGATCTGAAGGTCTTCATTATAAACCGCACCAACTCAAGTCTTGTGGCAGGAACATTTAGGAAAGCTCCAGGGATTTAATGCCACGAAGATTTTTAAATAGATATCAGTCCCTCCTGAAGTTACAAAGGTTGTGATGACTCAAAGCACACAAGAGGAAACACTCCCAGTAACTGGCAGAGGCCAAGCTCAGGCCAGGCAGTTCAGTGACCTGAACAAAATTAGCCGATTCATAGGCCAACTCCTAATGGTTAAAGAAATATAATTATTACTGTACCAAAAAAATTACAATTATTACTCTACCAAAGACATACTCTTCGAAGTCAAAAAAGATTTCTCTAAGCAAAGCTGACAGGAAAGTAAGCCTTTCTGCCAGTTTACAGAAACCTAGAAGGCCAACAAGATGGTAGATTTTTATAAGACACATGCCTCATGGACCCAACATGACATTTAGTGACATTTCATGTCAATTTTGACAATTCCTTTGTCAACTTTACATAATACTGTAGAAAAAAACTACTGATTGTCACACAGTAAAATTAACTTTTATTTACTTCTGATGTGTAGTTCTAAGGTTTTAAAAATGCATTCCCGGGGCACCTGGGTGGCTCAGTCGTCAAGCGCCTTGCTTGGGCTCAGGTCATGATCCCAGGGTCCTGGGATCGAGCCCCACAACAGGCTCCCTGCTCGGCGGGAAGCCTGCTTCTCCCTCTGCCACTCCCCCTGCTTGTGTTCCCTCTCTTGCTGTCTCTCTCTGTCAAAAAATAGATTAAAAAATCTTTAAAAAAAAAAAATGCATTCCCACCACCACCATCAGAGTACATAACAGTTCCATCACCCCAAAAAGCTCCATCCCCGCACCCTCCCCTGACCCCTGCCCTCTGGCAACCACTGACCTGGTCATGAGAATGTCACAGAAAGAGAATCACACCTTTAAGCCTGGCTTCTTTCGCTCAACATAAAGCCTTGGAGATTCAACCCACGAGTTGCCTGTACCAAAACTTCCTGTTGCTGATGAGTAGGACGGCACAGCATGGCCGGACCCATTTGTTTAGTCACCTACTGAAGGATATTTTGGCTGTTTCCAGTTCTGGCTGTTATGAATACAACTGCTATGAACACTCAAGTACAGTCTTTTTGTGAACAAAAGTTTCACTGGGTAATTACCCTGGAGCAGCGCTGCCAGAGCACATGGTAAATGCATACTTAACGCTGTGTGCCAGCCTGCATTCCCACCAGGCATGTGACACGCTTCCAGCTGCTTAGCATTCTTGTCAGCACTTAGTATTGTTGGTAACGCTTGTTTTAGCCGTTCTAACAGGCATACGGTGATATATTATCATGGTTTCAATTTACTTAACCGTTTTAATGGACATGTCTTAAAAGAAGTACACACTGCTTCATTCCCTTAGGGATCACTGAACATAAATTTTTCTGACTCAAAATCATCCTTGCAGAATAAACACTGTGCCACCCTCGGGGGCTACTCAAGTACACAGGATTGTTTTCCTGATTCTTCCCGATAGGCCACAGAATTATGTCTGGTTTTTACAGCTGTTTTTTTTTTTTTTATCTTCTCCCTTACCAAGTGTCACTTCTTGCTATTAATGGCGCTCCTGACTCGGGCGACTTTCCTCTGCACCCTTCTCTCACGCTGAGTTTAGAAATGCGTTACCAAGCTTCTCAGAACCAAATCTGAGAAGGAGAGGATTTGATTCTCCAGTGAGGAAAAAGAAAGCTTTGTTTTTTCTTTTCAGGTCACTGTACCAAAACTTCCTGACCTCCCATTTGGCAGCTTAGAAATTTCTAGTAGCTAAATTTCTTAGACGTGTTCCAAAAAGGTGAGGCTGCCAGGTTAAGCGCGCACTGGGCAACCGAGCCCTGACTGTATCAATCTGTGCGACTAGCACTGTGCTATGCTTCCGTACCAGGAGCTAAAAGCTTACCTAAAGCAAAACAGTCATGTAAAAAATCACCTTGTGTCTGGAAACCTCAATGGGAGAAATCATCTCAAATCTAGTTTCGAAGCACTCACACACTGGTAAAAATTCTGAGCACCTAGTAGGTAAACCACACAGAGAGGTGCAGAGATAAACGTAAAGACACTTCTTTATAGTTAGAAAAGAACTCAGGAGTTCTTTCAAAAGATAGAGAGACTGTGCACACCCTGAATCTAATCCTGCATAATATTTACAGAGTTCCTTTGGAAGTCATTTGACCAGAAAGCTCATCCTGCCTTTTCGGTGCTAGTTTCCAGCTCCGAATACCTTTTCAAATACTCGGGAGGCGGACAGGCGCTGGCAATCGCCGCCGCCTTACTTCCCGGGGAGCCCGGGCTCCAGGGCAGAAAATGCCAGCGGCGCCAGGCTCTCACCCAAACTCCCAGGGGACTGGCTGTGCTTGGGCCAGGCCCACAGACCAATCCCCGCTCTCCCAGCCGCCACGACCCGCAGACTTAGAAGCCCTGTCACCAATCGCAACAGGACCGGGGTGGGACTTCCGCTATCACTTTAGGCTTTCCCACCACCATCTCAGCTCAGGCAGACAGGAAGAGTGAATTTCACAAACTTTGAGCTTAAGCACTTTCAAGCAGAAATAATGGCAAACAAGTTGGAAGACACAGCGGCAGCAGCCGAAAAACCAAAACAGACCCCTAAACTTTTAACAAAAAACAACGAGAAAGGAAGCAATCAGAACTGGAGTCGAGGGTCATTGATTTGCATGTTATCTCTGCAGTGGCTGCTGGGTCCTGAAGCCGTCCTTGGCCCCGGTGCAGCGAGGAGCCCTGTGCCAAAGGGGCAGCGGAGCGGCCGGCAGCAGCAGCTCTGACGACCTGCGTGCACGGCCCAAAGGGGCCGAGTCCTCCCTGTGCAGAGACCTCAATCCTGGAGACTCGGACGCACATCCCCTTTGCCCTGACTCTGAGCGGACACACCAAACCCGAGACGCCAAGTCGCAGAACGAACAAAATTCCATCATGTCCAATCTTGCAATTCCGTGAATTCTAAGGCACACAGAAATCGGACAATTTCCCCGAACACTGTCATCTGAGAGGGCACCTGGACACAGCCCTGTGTTCTCAAAAGCGGAGCCACCTCGGCAGGCCCTGGGCGGCTCGAGCCCCGCTGGACGCGGTGGCAGCGGCGCGCGGTCCCCCTCGCCCCCGCTCGGGACCCCTTCCTGTCGCCACGCAGCCCACTCGCCCGCACGGAAAACCTGTTGCTGTGCGGGCAGCGCCGCACGCGAAGGGAGCATCCGCTGCAAGTTCAGGCCGGCGACCCGCCCGCCTCGGGGAGGGAGGGCACCCCGCGGTGCCGGGCGGGGGCGCCGCGCCCTGCGCGCCCGGGGCTCCAGGCCGCGCGTCCATCTTGCGGCCCCCGCGCCCTCTGACCCCCCGGCCCCGGCCCCGACGGGCCGCAGTGCGGCCCGCGCCCACCGCCGGCCCCCACCCCGGCCCCCACCCCGGCCCCCGCCGGCCGCACCTTGACGTGGAAGCGGATGAGCGCCAGGCGGATGCAGTGCGCCATGCAGACGGGCGGCAGGAACCAGACCTTGGGCGGCGGGGTGCCCTTGTTCTGGACATGGCTGACGATCTGCTGCGCCGTCTGGCGCTCGTTGCCCTGCCGCTTGACCCACTCGTGCAGCCGCGCCTTCTCGAGCGCGCCGTTGAAAAACACGAAGAGCTCGATGTTGCCGCCGAAGCAGGCCTTGGCCAGCGCGGCCAGGTAGCCGAGCATGTGGTTCCACTGGCCGCCGCTCACCCAGTCGGTGTAGAAGCCGCCGTAGAGGCGGTGCAGGCAGTTGTCGGCGTCCACCAGCAGGCGCAGCGGCGTGTGCGGGGGCCGCTGCCGCCC